>NW_027362768.1:143260503-143403003 GCF_046119375.1 Phyllobates terribilis | reverse complement strand
TGGCGCCGTGCGGCCCCCCGCCGTGTATTGATGGCACCGTGCGGCGCCCTGCTGTGTAGAGGCGGCTCCCCGCTGTGTATAGATGGCTTATTTGCGGCCTCCCGCTGAGTATAGATGACGCTGTGCGGCCTCCTGCTGTCTCTGGGGGGGCGCTGTGCGGCCTCCCGCTGTGTATAGATGGCTACGTGCGGCCTCCCGCTGAGTATAGATGGCGCTGTGCGGCCTCCTGCTGTCTCTGGGGGGGGCGCCGTGCGGCCTCCCGCTGTGTATAGATGGCTACGTGCGGCCTCCCGCTGAGTATAGATGGCGCTGTGCGGCCTCCTGCTGTCTCTGGGGGGGGTGCCATGCGGCCTCCCGCTGTGTATAGATGGCTACGTGCGGCCTCCCGCTGAGCATAGATGGCACTGTGCGGCCTCCTGCTGTCTCTGGGGGGGGCGCTGTGCGGCATCTTTACTCAGCAGAAGGCCGCACGTAGCCATCTATACGGTGCCATCTATACACAGCGGGAGGCCGCATGTAGCCATCTATACACAGCGGGAGGCCGCACGGCGCCATCTATACACAGCGGGAGGCCGCACGGCGCCATCTATACACAGCGGGAGGCCGCACGGCGCCATCTATACACAGCGGGAGGCCGCACGGCGTCATCTATACACCGCGGGAGTCTCAGTGCTTTGCAAGAGCAGTCAATAAATTCTGCTTGACTAATTCTGACACCATAAAGTCTGGTTCGCTTCTAACCTGCTGTCTTCATTTTCAGCTTGCTGAATTCTATCTCATTTACTGTCATTCGAGACGATGCCTTTGCTGGTCTCTTTCACCTTGAATACCTGTAAGTGCTCCACTTAATGTCATATTTTTGATTCTGTTCTTCTTCATCTACTGGCATGTGCAATTGTATGAGCAAGTATTCATATGAATTTATGACCTACTTAAACCTTCGAGGACCTTAAATTTTATTCAATCAAATTTTTTTCCAGTTTAAAACTATGGGACATATATGTGCCTTGGTCCTCAAAGGGTTTTTAAAGGGGCTGCAAACATAAACACGAAAAAAATAATTCAATTAGTGCTTTTTGTGTTCATTTAATTTTTATTTGAAGTCCATTTTTTTATATACCTTGAAATTAAGCCCTACCCCATGGAATGAAGCCCTACCTACATGACATCTGAGAGCTACATGGATCCCGCTTGTGAGGTGCCTGTCCGTCACTACTATTCAGTTTTAGGGTCCACTCACTAAGCCATATGTTCTCTCATGCAAGAGAATAGGGCCAATTATGCTAATGACACTCGGCTCAAACTTTGTCAGAGCTTCAACTGAGTGTGATCCGATTCTCTCGCAGCACAGATATGGAGAAGATGGAGAACTTACTTTCTCCATCTTCTCCATAGTCTCTGTGAGTGTTCATCGGACTGCACTTGGATGACATCCGAGTGCAGTCTAATGTTTTACGTGCACCCATAGACTTGTATGGGTGCACATGGTCCGAATATCGAATGAGATTATTTTCTCATGCCGATAATCGCAGATCTGCACTGTCCCATAGTATATCATAAGGCCGAGTCCTATCCGATAAAACATCACATAGCATTCGGCCTTGTTATACGACAGTGTGAGCGAGCCCTTAGAGTCAAGGAATATTTACATGCAGATGATGATATTACTCTCCCAGTGTATATTTTTTTAGGCGAGTTCATAGTAAATGCTTTGCCTTTTTGACATGTGATCAACTAAAGAACAAGAAAGATTTAGGACCTCCCCTATAGAGAAACGGAAAATAGTTTGGAGGACTTGCATGTCCTTTTTTATTTATTATGAGAAAATCATAAAAGATCCCATTTTTTACCATGCTGTGACTTTCTGCTGAGGGAGAGGGAGAGAGCTGTCCTATTCAGAGTCTGTAATAAGACCTGCTGACAAAAGTGTTGAAGATACAGTCTAATGTGAATTAACAATGAAAAAAAGTTAATTTCACAAATGGCTTGTATTTTTTTTAATACAAACTTTTTTGTGTTTACAGCTCCTTTAAAGGGAATCTGTCATCAGGTTTTTGCCACCTAATCTGAGAGCAGCATAATGTAGGGTTAGAGGCACTGATTCCAGTAATGTGTCACTTACTGGGCTGCTTAGTGTTGTTTTGATAAAATCATTGATTTGTCAGAAGGTAATTATCACTAGATGACTAGTAAGTTCTGTAGGACGCCACCCCCATCACTGATCAGTAGATTTCTGTGTACACTGAGCATGGGCAGAAAGCTGTCAATCAGTGGTGTGGGTGGGGCTATACAGAGCGCAGCATTCAGAGAGCTGCTAGATCTGCAGCAGATGAAACGGTGATGTTCTCAAAATGACAACAAGCAGCTGAAAAAGTAACACATCGCTGGAATCAGGGTATCTGCCCCAATATTGTGCTGCTCTCAGATGAGGCAGCACAATTAATATTGTGCCAAATTAATTTCCCGTGAACTATCACATGATCTATCACAGGGGATCATGTGACATGTCACGTGATAAATCAGGTGTGGGGGGGGGGGGGGCGCGCCTTCTAAACTGCCCGGGGCCCTTGCTACTCTTAATCCACCCCTGCACATAACACTGCATGAACCGGTCACCAGACAGTATGTGTACAAGTACAGACACAGAAGGCTATTAAGTGCATGTACACAGATGCTACAAGGGTCTATATATGCTACTATATACAGTATATAGTGTAGAGATGGTTAGATAGTATGGTGCTGCGTATATGGTGTGGAATCCACACTATATACACTGCCATATCTATACATTATATAGTATACACACTTCTCCACTTTATATTCCTGAACACAGTGTATATGTATATGTAGCACCCTGAGGATTCGGCTGCTACAGGGGTATTGCACCTCAACCCAGAGGTGTGATATTCCACTCCCGGGTAAGGATGGAGTGTGGAACTGAGCTCAGTTAGCTGCATGCACTACACACATCCCATTTCCGGGGAACAGACCGATGGTACTCCCACTAGAGAAATGTGCAGGTACGACAGTGTCTGTTCCTGGCTGGAGTGGGAGGGGGGTGGAACATCCCAGTAGTGTAGGGGCAGATAGGGGGAGCAGCCTGGGTAAAGCTAGGAGCTCATTGGGTGCTGGTCACCTGAGCTCACACATAGAGGGAGTATATAAGGTGGGCACCATCTTAGATCAGGGTCAGTCTGTCAGAGTTGAGTCAGAGAAGCAGAGCAGCTCAGCCAGCTCCAAGGCCAAAAGAGAGAGAGAGAGGGGAGAAAGAAGAACCCAGAGGGGGAGAAGAGGGAACTCCAAGAACCCAAAATTAGATCAGAGGGTGAAGAGTTGGCACAAGGGTACCGGATCCCAAGCTGGTGGAGGGCCCTAATCCTTAGCCAGAGACCGGAGGTCGTGGGCAGGATCTGCCACGACCACCCACTAAATCCACCCGGAAGGCAAACCAAGAATAGGGTCAGGGAACCCAGAGACAAGGGTTTACCAACAGGAGGCCCGAGGGAGCCGGACTTAGGTGGATCCCTGGTGGGAACGGCCAGAAGAAGGGAGAGTCAGAAAGGAGCTCAGGACCACACTCCGGAGTTGCCTGGGAGTTGACCGAGTCCAGGACCTGGTGGACGCAGCACGGCTTGGGTGGTCACTGCTGTACACAGTGACCCGAGCAACACCAGTAAGTAAAATCCTGGAACTGCATTTTATGCCTCTGAGTCTCTTTGCTGCACCTTCACAACCACCATCCTCCACGGCTGACCCCCTGAGGCTATACCCCTCCCGTTGGGGGTTATACTACCCAAAGCTGCACACACACCACCAGCCTCAGCGGACCCTGCTGCAGCGGCGGCCGTAGTGACCGCAAATCAACGGGTGGCGTAGTCGACATAAAAGAACATCTAGTAACATCTATAAGGACTGCCACACACTGAGTTTGACACCCTGGGCACGGACCGGGTCACAGCCACTCGGAGACTACAACCCCCATCTGATCCGGCTCCGGGTATCCCTAACAACATGGCCCAGGGGGCGCGTCAACTTTGGCGTAGTCGGCAGGATAACGTGCCCGCAACAACCGGGTACTGCGTGCCTGAAGAAAAGTTCACCGTTACCTCAAAAAGAAGTCTCCTGCCGGTTCCGGAGGGTCCCCGCCAACGGACCCCATCACAGGTCGTTTCCCGCCGGTTGTCCGCCATTTGCAGCTTTTTCCCGCCATTTCCGAAGATTTCCCGCCTTGGGGGAGCGGACGCCATTATGGGCGTGCCAGAGGGTGGCAAAAGGCCACCTCCCATCGTGGGCCAGGTCGAAGAATGGCGCCAAAAGCGGAAACCGCGCCCACCAACAGAGACTGTGATGCTGGAAGTGTCCATCAGCGTGAGAGAACTGCCCCTGGAACTGAAGTTGCCCCGGGACCACCCTCAATGTGGGCGGAGACAGAACAAGAGAACGAAGATGGGTGCAGCCTGGAGGAGTCTGGAGAGAGCGCACCCGGAGACAAGACGTCTGGAGGAGAGTCCAGAGAGAGCGTACCCGGAGATGGAGGGAGAGACAGGCAGCACCGACCCAGTGGTCAGGAGCCTGCTGCAAGCAACAACCCCACTAGGCTTAGTGGAGATCCTGGCACAGCTTCCCCGAGACCGGGAGTGTGCACAGACCGCGCTGGAGGGCCTCGCACGGAGGATGGCCCGGGTGCAGCGGGAGACGTTGGCGGAGTGGAGCCGAGAGATGGCCCAGCAGACCGGAACCCGTCAGCGGAGCACGCCGCCCGAGACGAGGAGACAGACCGCCTCTGAGGATGGCGCAGGAGGAATGAAGGCAGGAGACGGCGCCGAGAAGGGAGCTGAACGGACGGAGGCAGGTAAAGGGGACGTCTCTACCCCGAGCCGGGAAACCGCGCGCCTGCCCCAGCTCCCCGTCGCAGAGCCCGAAGTTCCCCCTGCCGTGCCCGTCGCTGCATCGTCACCGCCGCAGACTAGGCCTCAAGCAGTAACCGTGGCCGCGACCCCTGTGACGTCACGCATCTCGACCCTGAGCGCGGCAAAGCAGGAAATACCATCGGCCTGGTCGCAAGGCCTAGTACCCCCGGGCGCCGCTATTCCAACAGCGCCCCCTACCTCCGCGGAGCCACCGGCCTGGTCGCAGGGCCGAGTAACCCAGGGCGCCGCCGTTCTTACGGTGCCCTTTGCCTTTAGGGTGCCCCAAGCCTGGTCGCAAGGCCTGGTCGACCCGGGCGCCGCTACCATCAACGCGCCCTCAACATCTAGAGTGCCGCACCTGGGTGAAGACCTGTTCGCCCAGCATACGTGCCCGGATGGGCAGCCCTTTGTATGGCCCCAGGAGTATATTCAGCTGGAACTCCAGAGAGCAAGGCCCATGTGCGAACCCCTGATTCCGGCTCCGAAGCCCGTAAAGAGGACCTCGCCCCCGCTGGAGGAGGCACAGTTTGAGTGGGACCCCACCGGAGAAGACCTCATGGGGTTCACTCAGGAGACTCGGGCGGCCGCAGCGGAGCGTGCAGAGTGCTGCCGGCAGCAGCTCGAGGTCTTCGAGAGGGAGCGGAGAGAGAGGCGGGTCCGGGAACAGCAAATGCAGATAAGGAGCGCGGAGCAGAAGAGCCGGACCAGGAGGAAACCCCGTGCAGCTCATGGTCCCCGTGCCACCGGGACTGTGATAAAATTCAATATGCAGCACGGATGGGGCTTTATTAGAGACCATCAGACCCCCGGCGACGTCTTTGTAACCCGCAGAGACGTAGAGAGCCATCTGCCGGAGGGACACAGAGGTCGTGACCTGTACGTAGGGGACGAGGTCACCTTCACCCGGCACAAGTGTGCCAAGGGACCCTACGCCCTCCATGTGCATCGCCTGACGGAGGAGGAGCTGCGGTGTGAGGAGGAGCAAGAGGACCCGGACGGGTCTGAAGAATCTAAAGAAGGAGCAGGAGGACGCCGTCGTTGAAGTACGGTAGAGAGAGACTGTACATAGTTACCCGTCAGGGTATAAGAACTGTTCTAGTTAAAATATAGTCCCCGTTGGGACCAGCCAATTGAACTGAAACCCGTGTGTCCCTATTCCCACTGACCGAGGACTGAGAGCGGTCATTCCTCCCTAATACCTGGCCGAGGACTGAGAGCGGCCATATTTCCCTTGTATATAGTTGCGCTTCCTAAAGCGCCCCCTACCGGTTTTATAGGAAACCGTTGTTTTTCTTAAAGGAGACTGTCGCACTTTTCCCGGTCACAAGTTGCACCGTGGCCGGAGGAACAAGAATGTTTCTAATGAGGAGTTTTATATGAAAAGTTTTATGATATATATATATTGTTTTATATGTTTATGATGTTTATGAAAAAAAAAAAAATTGTATGTTTTTGGATGTTTTGTTATTTTACAGCCCGAGGACGTGCTGTGATTTACCAGGGGGGAATGTAGCACCCTGAGGATTCGGCTGCTACAGGGGTATTGCACCTCAACCCAGAGGTGTGATATTCCACTCCCGGGTAAGGATGGAGTGTGGAACTGAGCTCAGTTAGCTGCATGCACTACACACATCCCATTTCCGGGGAACAGACCGATGGTACTCCCACTAGAGAAATGTGCAGGTACGACAGTGTCTGTTCCTGGCTGGAGTGGGAGGGGGGTGGAACATCCCAGTAGTGTAGGGGCAGATAGGGGGAGCAGCCTGGGTAAAGCTAGGAGCTCATTGGGTGCTGGTCACCTGAGCTCACACATAGAGGGAGTATATAAGGTGGGCACCATCTTAGATCAGGGTCAGTCTGTCAGAGTTGAGTCAGAGAAGCAGAGCAGCTCAGCCAGCTCCAAGGCCAAAAGAGAGAGAGAGAGAGGAGAAAGAAGAACCCAGAGGGGGAGAAGAGGGAACTCCAAGAACCCAAAATTAGATCAGAGGGTGAAGAGTTGGCACAAGGGTACCGGATCCCAAGCTGGTGGAGGGCCCTAATCCTTAGCCAGAGACCGGAGGTCGTGGGCAGGATCTGCCACGACCACCCACTAAATCCACCCGGAAGGCAAACCAAGAATAGGGTCAGGGAACCCAGAGACAAGGGTTTACCAACAGGAGGCCCGAGGGAGCCGGACTTAGGTGGATCCCTGGTGGGAACGGCCAGAAGAAGGGAGAGTCAGAAAGGAGCTCAGGACCACACTCCGGAGTTGCCTGGGAGTTGACCGAGTCCAGGACCTGGTGGACGCAGCACGGCTTGGGTGGTCACTGCTGTACACAGTGACCCGAGCAACACCAGTAAGTAAAATCCTGGAACTGCATTTTATGCCTCTGAGTCTCTTTGCTGCACCTTCACAACCACCATCCTCCACGGCTGACCCCCTGAGGCTATACCCCTCCCGTTGGGGGTTATACTACCCAAAGCTGCACACACACCACCAGCCTCAGCGGACCCTGCTGCAGCGGCGGCCGTAGTGACCGCAAATCAACGGGTGGCGTAGTCGACATAAAAGAACATCTAGTAACATCTATAAGGACTGCCACACACTGAGTTTGACACCCTGGGCACGGACCGGGTCACAGCCACTCGGAGACTACAACCCCCATCTGATCCGGCTCCGGGTATCCCTAACAACATGGCCCAGGGGGCGCATCATATATATTGTGACAGTGTCAGAAGGTGCCCAAACCCCCAGCTTTGGGCAGAAGGGGGGGAATATGTGACAGTGTCACTGGTTTTATATGTGAGGGGAGGTATGTGTCACTCAGGATGCTCTCCTGTGTGAACTAAGACCTACTTTATTTTTCTGCCAGTGTGTTATATGCTGGTAGATTTACTCTGTTAAAGGGTGTGCGGTTTTATGGGAATGGCAAAGAGGGCGGGACGCTATTCCCCCTACCTCCCCTCAGGGTGTGGCTGAGCATTGTGTAAAACCTCAATCCTTTTTTTTTTCTCTGTGGAGTGTGGTCTGGAGAGGGAAGTCTCCAGACAGTATTGTGGAAGCTGCAGAGCTTGTTACCTGTGCAGTTTATGCTACTGAGAGCGGGCAGAACCCGCTCACCTATGGACTGAGCTATACTTTGTTTTGTTTTCTCGTTTAACCCAGTGGGGTCTTGTTTATTTTTCCTGCGGAACCCTGCATGAGTTTATGCCAGATAATAAACCAGCTGAAAGGTAACCAGAGAACGTGTGTCCTGAGTCTGCCTCCAGGAGAGCCGAGCGAGTCGTCTTGCCACAGTTGGTGTGAGAGTGCGTGCAGGATTCCAGGAACACGTGTAGCTGCCACAAAGACCGGTGGATGTCCTGGGTGAAGGCTACCAGCCAGCCAGAGAAGTCCAGCAGCATGGAGGAGCTCATTAAGCACCTGGTCCAGAGCCAACAGAGCATGCAGCAGCAACACCTACAGAGCCAGCAGAGTATGCAGCAGGCCCAGCAGAGCATGGAGCAGCAGCACCAGGAGACGACCAAACTGTTGCTTCAGCAAATCCAGTTGCAGCAAAAGTCGCAGCAGCAGCACCAGCAGGAGGCACAACAGCAGATACAGCTTTTGGTGGACACCATCCAGAGCCGGACGGCCGCCCCACCCCCAGGGCCGACTGATGATTCTCACGTCAGGAAGGCGGTAAGGCGAGCCATGCAGAAAATGACCCCTGGGGATGATGTAGAAGCATTTCTGACTGTTTTTGAGAGGGTGGCTGATCGGGAGAGACTTCCGCCAGCACAGTGGGCAGAGGTTCTGGCGCCATATTTATCGGGTGAACCCCAGAAAGCGTATTTTGACTTGGTGCTAAGGAGTATCCCAAACTAAAGACAGAAATCTTAGCACGTCTGGGAGTAAATATGGCGGTGAGAGCCCAACGAGTTCATCACTGGGCGTATGCTAGCGACAAACCCCCTCGCTCGCAGATGTTTGACCTCCTGCATCTTGTTCAGAAGTGGCTACAACCGGAGTCCTCCACTCCGGCCCAGATGGTTGAGCTGGTGGTGATTGACAGATTCATGCATTCCCTTCCCAAGCCAGTACAGACCTGGGTTGCCCAGGGTGATCCCCAGAACGCAGATGACTTCATCGGCCTGGTAGAGAGGTACCAGGTAGTTGAGAGATCTCTTGGGAAACCGGATCCAGTCACTTCTCCCTATTGGGATACCCAAAAGGGGGCGGGTTCAGCACGGAAGGGGTCTAGAGCCACCACTGGGGGACATCCCAGTCCCACTGAAGGTGCCGTTAGAACGCTGGGTAAAGATATAGTTTGTTGGCGGTGTCACAACCCTGGACATGTAGCCGCCAGGTGTCAAATATCCCCTGAGCCCATGGACTGCAGCCTAGGCAGACGGGTCTCCTATTATGCCTATTCAGCCTGTAGCGTGGACTGTCGACCCGGCGAGGGGCCGCAGGCGTGTGCAGTGTCTATTAATGGAGTAAAAGTGCTTGGGCTGTTTGACTGTGGGAGTCTGGTAACCTTGATCAGAGCAACCCTTCCCCACCAGTTGATCCCTTCCAAAACCCTGGGCGTTCGGTGCATCCATGGTGACGCCAAGGACTATCCCGTGGCCACAGTAACAGTGGCAACAGACTGTGGTGCCCAGTCCCATGAAGTCGGGGTAGTGAAGGACCTAATACACCCCGTCATATTGGGGCATGATTTTTCCTTATTCTGGGACTTGTGGGGGAAGGGAACTGGACTAAGTAGCATGGGGAAAAGCCAGGTCCTTGAAGAAGAACCCCCGACGAAGTCTCAGATGGAGGAGTTCCCACTGTGCGTCCTTGTCGGTGAAGAGGGTGAGACGGCGACCGAGGAGGCCGACCTCCCTGCGTTAGATATGTCCAGAGAGAACTTTGGGACTGCTCAAGTTCGAGACCTGACCTTAACCCCTTCCCGACCCGTGTCACACCGTTTGTGACATGGAAAACAGTTCGTTCCCGACCCGTGTCACACCGTCTGTGACATGGAGGGAAAGAGCCCCTGCAGCGCCTGCGAGCGGGGTCGCTCAGGTGTCACAGTTGCTACTGCAACTGGACATCCTGAAGTCGACACCCCGGGGGGTGGATTAACCCCCCCATGCCTGGAACCCGTCCGATTGGCTGTTTCATTTTCACTTTTAGTGAAACTGCCAATCGGTATGAATTAAATATTTCACCAATGAAAATTGGTGTAATATTTAAATCTGGGCATGGCCTGATGCTTACAGCATCAGCCATTGGCTGGGGGGAGTGTCACCTCTGCCCCCCCCCTCCCCCCAGATCTGATTGGGGGGCTAGAGTCACATGGATACTAGCCCCAATCAGATATGGAGGGATGGCTGAAACCTCCCAGCACCTTCCCAACCCTGGATCATCTGCTGCGGACCCCCTGCTGCAGACCCCCTGCTGCGGACCCCCTGCTGCGGACCCCCTGCTGTGGACCCCCTGCTGTGGACCCTGTGGATCGCGTCTGCTGCCGCCGCTGATCAGCAGGTAGTATTGCCCCCGACCCCCCCTCCACCCCCTCCCGCGACCCCCCCCCGCCCCCCTCTCCACCCCCCCTCCACTTTCATACCTGCACCCCGACCTCCGCTCCCTCTGCCACGTCTTCATCCATCGGCTGCTGCTCTCCTTCTGACAGCCGGTGGACTGTGATCACAGCAGCAGCAGGCTCAGTGTAAATGCACTGCTCCTGTGATCAAACCCACCATCCCCCAGTCCCAGTGATATCACCCCCCACCTCCCAATAATCACCCCCTCCCCCAGTGTTCACCCCCCCCTGTTCCCAGTGTTCACCCCCCCATCCCAGTGATCATCCCCCCCCCCGCAAACCCAGTGATCACCCCCCTGCTCCTGCCGGCTCCTGCTCCCCTTTCTGCCCCAGTAATCACCCCCCGATGCTGCCGGCCTCCTACCCCCCCTTGCTGCTGCCGGCTCCTGCCCCAGTGATCACCCCCCTTGCTGCTGCTGCTGGCTCCTCCATCTCCTCAGCCCCCTCCTACGCCTGACCGCCCCATACGTCTGACCGCCCCCTACTCCTGATTGCCCCCTACTCCTGACTGCCCCCTACTCCTGACTGCCCCCTACGCCTGACTGCCCCCTACGCCTGACCGGCCCCTACTCCTGACCGGCCCCTACTCCTGACCGCCCCCTACGCCTGACCGCCCCCTACGCCTGACCGCCCCCTACTCCTGACCGCCCCCTACTCCTGACCAGCCCCTACGCCTGACCGCCCCCACACGTGACTGCAGAAGGTTACACCAAGCACACACACGTACACTCACACTATAATAAAGTTTTGATTTTTTTTTTTTTACACACGTACAAAGCACACAAAATGTCCCGCCCGTCCCACTCATCCCAGTCTAGGGCGTACTCAGCTGAGGCGGCTATGTCAGGTTGGTGTGTGTGTTGTAGTGTATATGAGATTGTGTGTGTGTGTGTGGTGTATGCACTACAATATACCACACCGCACACCAACCTGACATGCACTACACAATGGTGTCCGCTAACAAATTGGAACCATGTTGCGTTTGGAGAGTCCCTGTGTGCCCAAACATTGGAGCTCCCCAACAAGTGACCCGATTTTGGAAACTAGACCCCCCAAGGCACCTATATAGATGCATAGTGAGCACTTGGAACCCCCATGTGCTTCACAAATTGATTGATAAAAATGAAAAAGTGGAAAAAAACCCACTTTTTTATTTTTACGGATTAATTTGCTAAGGACCTGGGGGTCCCAAGTGCTCACTATGCATCTAGATAGGTGCCTTGGGGGGTCTAGTTTCCAAAATGGGGTCACTTGTGGGGGAGCTCCAATGTTTGGGCACACAGCGGCTCTCCAAACGCAACATGGTGTCTTCTAACAATTTGAGCCGACAATTTGTTAGCGGACACCATGTTGCATTTGGAGAGCCGCTGTGTGCCCAAACATTGGAGCTCCCCCACAAGTGACCCCATTTTGGAAACTAGACCCCCCAAGGCACCTATCTAGATGCATAGTGAGCACTTGGTACCTCCAGGTGCTTCACAAATTGATTCATAAAAATGAAAAAGTGGAAAAAAAAACACTTTTTTGATTTTTACGGATTAATTTGTGAAGGATCTGGGGGTTCCAAGTGCTCACTATGCATCTAGATAGGTGCCTTGGGGGGTCTAGTTTCCAAAATGGGGTCACTTGTGGGGGAGTTCCAATGTTTGGGCACACAGCGGCTCTCCAAACGCAACATGGTGTCTTCTAACAATTTGAGTCGACAATTTGTTAGCGGACACCATGTTGCTTTTGGAGAGCCGCTGTGTGCCCAAACATTGGAGCTCCCCCACAAGTGACCCCATTTTGGAAACTAGACCCCCCAAGGCACCTATCTAGATGCATAGTGAGCACTTGGAACCTCCAGGTGCTTCACAAATTGATTCATAAAAATGAAAAAGTGGAAAAAAAACCACTTTTTTGATTTTTACGGATTAATTTGTGAAGGATCTTGGGGTTCCAAGTGCTCACTATGCATCTAAATAGGTGCCTTGGGGGGTCTAGTTTCCAAAATGGGGTCACTTGTAGGTGAACTCCAATGTTTGGGCACACAGCAGCTCTCCAAACGCGACATGGTGTCCGCAAACAAATTGAATGGAAAATCGGCTCAAATTGTTAGCGGACACCATGTTGCGTTTGGAGAGCCCCTAATGTGCCTAAAAAGTGGAGCTCCCCCACAAGTGACTCCATTTTGGAAACTAGACCCCCCAAGGCACCTATCTAGATGCATAGTGAGCACTTGGAACCCCCAGGTGCTTCACAAAATGATCTGTGAAAACAAAAAAGTACTTTTTTTTTCACAAAAATTTTCTTTTAGCCTAAATTTTTTAATTTTCACATGGGTAACAGGATAAAATGCATTCTAAAATGTGTTGGTCAATTTCTCCTGAGTACACTGATACCTCATATGTGGTGATAAACCACTGTTTGGGCGCATGGCAGGGCTCAGAAGAGAAGGAGCGCAATTTGACTTTTGGAGCTAATTTTCCATTCAAAAAGTAAAATGGCGCTCCTTCCCTTCTGAGCCCTGCCGTGTGCCCAAACAGTAGTTTATGACCACATATGAGGTATCAGTGTACTCAGGAGAAATTGACCAACAAATTTTAGGATGCATTTTATCCTGTTACCCATGTGAAAATTAAAAAATTTAGGCTAAAAGAAAATTTTAGTTAGAAAAATAAAAATGTTAATTTTTTTCTTCCATGTGGCTTTAGTTCCTGTGATGCACCTGAAGGGTTAATAATCTTCTTGAATGTAGTTTTGAGTAGCTTGAGGGGTGCAGTTTTTGGAATGGTGTCACTTTTGTGTGTTTTCTGTCATAAAGACACCTCAAAGGGACTTCAAATGTGATGTGGTCACTAAAAAAATGGTTTTGTAAATTTTGCTGGAAAAAGATAAATTGCTGATGAACTTTGAACCCTTCAAACTTCCTACCAAAATTTTTTTTTTTTTCAAACATTGTGCTGATGTAAAGTAGACATGTGGGAAATGTTATTTATTAACTATTTTGTGTCACATCACTCTCTGGTTTAGTAGAATAAAAATTCAAAATTTGAAAATTGCTAAATTTTCAAATTTTTTCCCATATTTTTGATTTTTTCACAAATAAACGCAAATATTATCGACCTAAATTTAATATTATCATGAAGCCCAATATGTCACGAAAAAACAATCTCAGAATCGCTAGGATCCTTTGAAGTGTTCCAGAGTTTTTACTTCGTAAAGGGACACTGGTCAGAATTGACAAAAATGCCAAGGTCTTTAGGGTCAAAATAGGCTGGGTCCTGAAGGGGTTAAAAGGGGCGTTCGACCAGGTTACTGTATGTAATGAGGTTGCCCAAGAGTCGGGGACCGACACCAGATTCCCCCACTTTGCAGTGCAGGGGGAGTAGCTATATCGGGTGGCCAAACTGAGGGGCGGTGAGATAGTGGAACAGCTGTTAGTGCCGGGGCCATACAAACGGCGGGTGCTAGATATGACCCATTCACATGTTCTGGGGGGACACCTAGGGGTCGAGAAAACTCAGGAGAGGATACTGAGAAGGTTTTATTGGCCAGGGTGATATCGAGAAGTTCAAAACTATTGTAGGTCCTGCCCCACCTGCCAAATAACCGCCCCCTCCTCCCACTTCCGTAGCCCCTTAGTCCCACTACCTGTGATAGAGGTTCCCTTTGAGAGGATTTCCATGGACCTCGTGGGCCCCTTAGGTAAATCAGCTCGGGGCCACTAATATATCCTGGTCGTCATGGACTATGCGACCCGGTACCCTGAAGCGGTTCCCCTAAAGAACTCGTCCAGTAAAAGTATAGCCCGAGAGCTGGTCCATATTTTTGCTCGACTAGGTCTGCCATAAGAGATTCTGACAGACCAAGGAACCCCCTTCATGAGCAAGGTGATGAAGGAGCTTTGCAGAGTCCTTCAGATAACTCAGCTTCGGACCTTGGTTTATCATCCACAAACGGACGGCCTAGTGGAACGCTTCAACAAGACCATAAAGGAGATACTCAAGAAGGTCGTGGAAAAGGATGGGCGAGACTGGGACTACCTGCTCCTATTTCTGATTTTCTCGGTCAGAGAAGTTCCTCAAGCCTCCACTGGCTTCTCTCCATTTGAGCTCCTATATGGGCGGCATCCAAGAGGTCTCCTAGACATTGCCAAGGAAACTTGGGAGGCTGAAGTCACGCCACACCGGAGTATCATCGAACATGTCGCCCAGTTACAGGAGAGAATGTCAAAGGTGATGCCCATTGTGAAGGAACATCTCCTCCAGGCACAGGAAGCCCAGGCGAGGGTCTATAACTGGTCGGCGAGACTAAGACAGTTCCAGCCCGGGAACTGTGTTTTGGTGTTGATCCCTACCGTCGAGAGCAAGTTCCTCGCCAAATGGCAAGGTCCATATGAGGTGGTGGAGAAAGTCAGCGAGGTTAATTATAAAGTCCACCAGCCTGGCCGAAGAAAGCCGCATCAAATATATCATGTAAATTTGCTCAAACCGTGGCGGGACCGTGAACCTGTGGAAACTCCTTGCCTGGGAGTCGCACCAGAAGGCAAGGTGGAGGAGGTCACTATTGCATTCACACTGAAGGCATCAAAACTATGAATTAACACATGTGGAATTATATACTTAACAAAAAAGTGTGAAACAACTGAAAATATGTCTTATATTCTAGGTTCTTCAAAGTAGCCACCTTTTGCTTTGATGACTGCTTTGCACACTCTTGGCATTCTCTTGATGAGCTTCAAGAGGTAGTAACCGGAAATGGTTTTCACTTCACAGGTGTGCCCGGTCAGGTTTAATAAGAGGGATTTCTTGCCTTATAAATGGGGTTGGGACCATCAGTTGTGTTGTGCAGAAGTCTAGTGGATACACAGCTGATAGTCCTACTGAATAGACTGTTAGAATTTGTATTATGGCAAGAAAAAAGCAGCTAAGTAAAGAAAAACGAGTGGCCATCATTACTTTAAGAAATGAAGGTCAGTCAGTCCAAAAAATTGGGAAAACTTTGAAAGTGTCCCCAAGTGCAGTTGCAAAAACCATCAAGCGCTACAAAGAAACTGGCTCACATGAGGACCGCCCCAGGAAAGGAAGACCAAGAGTCACCTCTGCTTCGGAGGCTAAGTTTATCTGAGTCACCAGCCTCAGAAATCGCAGGTTAACAGCAGCTCAGATTAGAGACCAGGTCAATGCCACACAGAGTTCTAGCAGCAGACACATCTCTTCAACAACTGTTAAGAGGAGACTTTGTGCAGCAGGCCTTCATGGTAAAATAGCTGATAGGAAACCACTGCTAAAGACAGGCAACGAGCAGAAGAGACTTGTTTGGGCTAAAGAACACAAGGAATGGACATTAGACCAGTGGAAATCTGTGCTTTGGTCTGATGAGTCCAAATTGGAGATCTTTGGTTCCAGCCACCTTGTCTTTGTGCAACGCAGAAAAGGTGAACGGATGGACTCTACATGCTTGGTTCCCACTGTGAAGCATGGAGGAGGAGGTGTGATGGTGTGGGGGTGCTTTGCTGGTGACACTGTTGGGGATTTATTCAAAATTGAAGGCATACTGAACCAGCATGGCTACCACAGCATCTTGCAGCGGCATGCTATTCCATCCGGTTTGCGTTTAGTTGGACCATCATTTATTTTTCAACAGGACAATGACCCCAAACACACCTCCAGGCTGTGTAAGGGCTATTTGACCAAGACAGAGAGTGATGGGGTGCTATGCGAGATGACCTGGCCTCCACAGTCACCAGACCTGAACCCAATCGAGATGGTTTGGGGTGAGCTGGACCGCAGAGTGAAGGCAAAGGGGCCAACAAGTGCTAAGCATCTCTGGGAACTCCTTCAAGATTGTTGGAAGACCATTTCCAGTGACTACCTCTTGAAGCTCATCAAGAGAATGCCAAGAGTGTGCAAAGCAGTCATCAAAGCAAAAGGTGGCTACTTTGAAGAACCTAGAATATAAGACATATTTTTAGTTGTTTCACACTTCTTTGTTAAGTATATAATTCCACATATGTTAATTCATAGTTTTGATGTCTTCAGTGTGAATGTACAATTTTCATAGTCAAGAAAATACAGAAAAATCTATAAATGAGAAGGTGTGTCCAAACTTTTGGTCTGTACTATATATATATATACTAGATGGTGGCCCGATTCTAACGCATCGGGTATTCTAGAATATGTATGCGGCCGACCGGGTGCAATCAGCAGAGCGTTGTTTAAATTTGGCGCCAAAATCGCTGATTGATCGCTGCCGGCAACCGCGACCAATCAGCAAAACGGTGTTTAAATTTGGCGGCAATATCGGTGATTGGTCGCAGGCGGCGGCCGCGACCAATCAGCTAACTGTGTTAGTGAGGACCGGAGAGCTTGTTTAAATTTGGACCTAAAATCACTGATTAGTCGTGACCGCGACCAATCAGCAAAACGGTGTTTAAATTTTCCGCCAATATCGCTGATTGGTCGCGGCCGGCGACCGCGACCAATCAGCACAGCGGTGTTTAAATTTGGTGCCAATGTCGCTGACTGGTCGCGACCGGCGACCGCGACCAATCAGCAGAGGGGTGTTTAAATTTGGCGCCAATATCGCTGATTGGTCGCGGCCGGCGACCGCGACCAATCAGCAGAGGGGTGTTTAAATTTGGCGACAATGTCGCTGACTGGTCGCGACCGGCGACCGCGACCAATCAGCAGAGCGGGGTTTAAATTTGGCGCCAATAATGCTGATTGGTCGTGGCGGTGACCGCGACCAATCAGCAGAGCGGTGTTTCAATTTGGCACCAAAATCGCTGATTGGTCGCGGCCGGCCACCGCTACCAATCAGCAGAGCGGCGTTTAAATTTGCCGCCCATATCGCTGATTGGTCGCGGCCGGCCACCGCTACCAATCAGCAGAGCGGCGTTTAAATTTGCCGCCCATATCGCTGATTGGTCGCGGCCAGACACCGCGACCAATCAGCGTCGTATTAGTGTGGGCCCGGGAGCGGCGCTGCTTGTGCGGCTCCTTCTGCTGCGAGAAGCCGGGAGATGAGCGGCTGCTCGCAGCAGAAGCATCCCGACCGGCGGCGCCGCTCCCCGGTCCTCCGTTCACACTTGCTGTCGGGAGATCAGCGGGCCAAGCCGCTGATCTTCCGACGTTGGCGGCATGGAGGTCAGCGGCACCAGTCGGGGTAGTTCTGCTGCTAGCACCGCTCATCTCCCCGCTGCATCGCCGCTGACCTCCGTCCGGCAGATGAGCCGCTAACGGCCGCCATCTTTTTTCTGAAATCCCGCGTCGCTGATTGGCCGCGGCCGGACCAATGAGCGACGCGGGATTTCCTGGACAGACAGACAGACAGACGTGATAAGACAATTATATATATATATATATATATATATATATATATATATTGCAGAGTACCACTTCTGTCCTGTACACTGGGCATAATTCTCTGTGTATGTATTATTCTGTATATACAGTATATATGACTCACCCCCTGGGCCAGTGCTGTAGTGCGGCGCGCGTGCGCGCGGGGGATACCCGGAGCCGGATCCGATGGGGGTAGTAGTCTTCGTGTGGCGGTGACTCGGTCCGCGCCCAGGGTGGTCAAACTAAGTGGCAGTTATTGGTATGATGGTATTAGTGTCCGACTACGCCACCCGTTGAATGCGGTTATGAAACCGCCGCTGCAGGGCAGACCGCTGAGGCCGGTGGTATAGGTGTGCAGCAATGTTGATATAACCCCCAACGGGAGAGGTATGGCCTCAGGGCAGCGGATGTGGGTGATGTTGGGTGTGATGGTGTGGATGTCCCAGCACTAACGGTGCGACAAGGAAGCACGGAGACGCGAGGGTACAGTTCAGGGCCTTTACTGATGGTACAAGGCAAATTCCCCCGGGAGTACTGGCTAGTAGTTGGGGCCTGGTTAGTCTGCGAGTAAGCCGGAGTTCCCCTGGCCAGCTGGAGTTGTATGCCTTCCCGTTAGTCTGTACCCTTCCTGGCTATCCTGCTTTCGGCGGTTACAAGTAGCCCATGTCCCTGGGTATACCGTGTGGTGCTCACCCGTATGGCTGGTGACCTGGGGCCTCCTGTTAGCCTCCGCTCCGGGATGGCGGTGCTGGTCCCTTCGTTGTGACTGAGCCTCCGGGCTTTTATGGCCAGAGGACCTGGAATCCCCTGCCGGATGGATTCTGCTGCTGGGTATTTCTTAGTCCCCACAGCCTCGGACTCCTGTGTCCGGTTTTAGTACCTTCTACCAGGGCGAGCTCTGCACAGCTCCAGCCCCTGGCGCTTCTCCTTGGCTCCTACAGAGCTCCTGATGTCTATCTGTCCCTGTTTCTGCGTGTCCAGACCAGACTCCGTCTCTGTCTGGAACTCCTCTCTCTAACCCTGCCTCAGCCCCAGTTTATGTAGGGGAAGTTCTTCCCCTCCCAGGACTGGGCAGGAGGTGTGGCATGCTTAGGATTCCTGCCCAGGAGACCTCCCACCTGCTCACAGACGTAATACTGCTATTACTGTGGAAACCAGACCCCTGGGGTGCCACATTCCCCCCTAGTGAAATTTAGTACTCCCGGACTAAACATATTATTATTTTTTTTTTTTTTTCAAAACATAACAGGGTATAAACAATAACAATTAAATACATGAGATGGTCACGGCGTGTCCGTAACCGGGAAGCAATAAGGGTGTCCATTTCACCAAAGAACAGGGAGCCGTAACCAGGTAGGGGTCTGTCCTGCCCCGAGTCTTCAACAGTCTTTAGTCCATTCCTGGGTTACGCTCCAAACATATTTACAACAGAGTTCCGGTTACTCACTGTCCATAACCTGTCAGTCCATATAAAGAAATCTGTAACTGAAAAACATAATTAGCAACGGCTACAACAAAACAGGTAAACATAAAATAGTTAAAGCAACTAGCCAACTTAGATTCTCCAACGTACGGGCATCTGGCCTCTGGTAACCCTAGTGGACCTACGGAGCTCACTAACTGGTCCTGCACTACAGGGTGTAGGAGGTGTTATGGGCAGACTGGGCAGGGTACCACGACAGCACCGTTTACTTGTGTCCAAGACCGGGGGAAGTCTCCGAGTACAGTCCTGATCATTTCTTCCCTTTCCTCTGCGGGTCGAGGGTTTTCTTGATCTTCTTCTTCAGGGTTTTGCAGCTGCTCGGGACACTTCTTCAGGTGGTCTCTGGAGACAACGGCTGTGGTTTCTCCTCCATCCTTACTGATCACGCAAATCTTTGGGTTCTCATGGCTTGATGGCAGTACGGTGTACGGGTCCTTCTCCCACTGGTCGTCCAACTTGTGGAGCCGTCTTTTCCTCTTCAAGACCTGCTCTCCAGGTACCAGGGGAACAGCGGGAGCATACTGATTATAAGCCTTCTCTTGCCTTTCTCTAGCTTGAGACAGACTTCGCTCCACGCTCTCCTGCACTTTCCGATACTGCTGCTGCCGTCCTGTATCCCAGTCTGCCTCTGGCGAGGTGTCCTCGGGCGTCAGGACTCCCATATCCAGGTCGATAGGCAGCTTACCAGGCCTCGCTCTCATTAGGTAAGCCAGGGTACAGTTGGTAGAACCTACAGGGATGTGGTTGTATAGGTCCACCAGATCAGGCAGGTTCTCAGGCCACAGACTGCGTTCTTCCAGGGGCAATGTTTTCAGGAGGTCTATCACCACCTGGTTCATCTTCTCGCAGAGTCCATTAGTTTGTGGGTGATAGGGCGTTGTTCTTATCTTCGTGCAGCCATACAGGTTGCAGAACTCCTGGACGACTTCCGCTTCGAAGGCTGGCCCTTGGTCTGTCAGCACTTGGTCCGGGTACCCGTGTGGACGGCAGAAGTGCTGCTGGAAGGTTCTAGCTGCTGTTTGAGCCGTTAAGTCCTTGACCGGGACCACCACCAGGAACCGGGAGTAATGATCTACGATTGTGAGGGCGTAGACATACCCAGATCTGCTTGGAGCCAGTTTCACATGGTCCAGGGCTACCAGTTCCAGTGGCTGTCGGGTGATGATGGGCTGCAAGGGAGTCTTCTGGCTGGCACGGTCCTTCCTTCTTAGGTGGCACGGTCCACAGTCTCTGCACCACCTCTCGATGGCTCCTCTCATGCCTACCCAGTAGAACCGTTCACGCAATAAGAACTCCAGCTTCTTCCACCCGAAATGTCCTGCTCCGTTGTGGTACGCCTCCAGAATCATAGCCGCGTCTCGTCTGGGGACCACTACCTGCCAGGTCAACTCATGTGTTCGAGAGTTAACCATTCTCCGGCACAACTTCTCCCTGTAGAGGAACTGCCTACTTTTCTCCTTCCACAGTTGCTTAGTCTCCTCTGGGGCGTCTGGGTCCAGACTGGCATCGGCTTGGGTCAGCATTTCCTTCACCAGACGGACTGCAGGATCACTGTCTTGCGTCTCCGCCCAGTTGTAGTGGGGCAAGGGATTGAACGTCGCGGAGCGCCTGTCCTTCACACGGTGGGAATACAGGGTAATCCCATGACGGTGGAACGCAGGGAGCTCAACTTCTTCCAGATCTTCTGGATCTTCCCCTACGTCCGGTAAGTTCGGCATTCTAGACAGGGCATCCGCGTTGGCATTTGAGCGTCCTGCCCGGTATTTGATGGTGAATTCAAAGTTGGACAGGCGAGCCATCCATCTCTGTTCCAGAGCACCGAGCCTTGCAGTGTCCAGGTGTGTCAACGGGTTGTTATCCGTGTACACGATGAATTTGGAGGAGGCAAGGTAATGCTTGAAACGTTCGGTCACTGCCCACACTACTGCCAGGAACTCCAGCTTGAATGAGCTATAATTCTCAGGGTTCCTCTCGGTGGGTCGTAGCTTTCGGCTAGCGTAAGCGATTACCCGTTCTTTTCCTTGCTGGATCTGGGACAGCACGGCTCCTAGCCCGATGTTACTTGCGTCCGTGTGGAGGATAAAGGGCTGGCTGTAGTCTGGATATGCCAGGATTTCATCCCCCGTGAGGGCCATCTTCAGCTGGCAAAAGGACGCCTCTTCCAGCTTTTCCCACCTGAAGGGCGGCTTCTGGTTTTTGGCTTTTCGAGATTGACCTATCAGGAGGTCCTGCATAGGGGCTGCCATTTTGGTGAAACCGGGAATGAATCTTCGGTAGTAGCCTACCAACCCGAGGAACTGCCGCACTTCCTTTATGCTGGAGGGTCTTGGCCAGTCCTTAATCACGGTGATCTTATCAGGGTCAGGAGCCACTCCGTCAGCACTCACCACGTGTCCCAGGTATTGCACCTTTGGTTTCAGGAGGTGACACTTGGAGGGTTTCACCTTTAGGCCGTAGTTTGCCAGAGCTTCGAACACTTCTGCCAGGTGTTTCAGGTGGTCCTCGTAGGTCTTGGAATAGACGATGACATCGTCCAGGTATAACAGGACCGTGTCGAAGTTCCGGTGTCCCAGACAGCATTCCATCAACCGTTGGAAGGTTCCTGGTGCGTTGCAGAGCCCGAACGGCATACAGTTAAATTCGCTGAGACCCATCGGGGTGGTGAATGCGGTCTTCTCTCGGTCTGCCTCTGCTACAGGAACCTGCCAGTACCCGCTAGTGAGATCCAAAGTAGAGAAGAAGTTAGCAGATTTTAATGCAGCTAAGGACTCTTCTATCCTTGGTAACGGGTACGCATCTTTGTGTGTGATACGGTTGACCTTCCTGTAGTCTACACACATTCTCATAGTGTTGTCCTTCTTTTTCACTAAGACTAGTGGAGCTGCCCAGGGGCTACAGCTGTCCCTGATTACCCCAGCCTCCTTCATGTCTCTAAGCATCCCCTTGGCGTGTTGGTAGTGTGCAGGGGGTACGGGTCGGTATCTCTCCTTTATGGGAGGATGGTCTCCCGTGGGGATGTGGTGTTCTACCCCCTTTACTCGCCCGAAGTCTAACGGGTGTTTACTAAACACTCTCTCGTACTCTTGAACCACCCGATAGACTCCTTGTTTCTGGTGTGAGGGAGTGGAGTCAGTACCCAAATGTAGTTGCTGACACCAGTCCTCCACTGGTTTCTTAGAGCCGTTACCTTCCTCTGGTTGAGATGGAGGCAAGGGTTCCACGGCCTGTACAGAATTCTGGTTTATGGTGAACAATTTAGCTAGCGTGGCATACCGGGGCAGGTGTACTTCTCACTCACCGATATTTATGATGCGAATGGGCACCCTCCCATGGCGTACATCGACCACCCCCCGTGCTGTCAAAATGGTGGGCCTACTGTCTGAGTATACGGGTTCTACCATTGCTTGGTAGTCTCTACCTCTTAGACCAATAGCTGCCCGGCACCAAATCATCATCTCACTTTTTGGGGGCATGGCGATAGGGAACGGGTCACACATTCTCACGCTACCTATCTCACCACCAGATAGTTCCACCTGTTGCCGCTTCATCAGTGCCCGGATCTCCTTTTGGAGCACACGCTGCTGGCCGGAACTGGCGTTCTTGGCAACCTGCTGTAAAATGAGAATCACCTCTGCAAGACAATTTTCAATTACATTGGTTCCCAGGGTGATTCTAGGTTGACTCTCATGACGGTCTATGTCCACTATAATCAGTCCTTGTGCCGCCAGTTCGACTTTACCGATTTTAATGGTCACCTCCTTGAATCCCACCTGCGGCACGGGCTGACCATTGCTGGCGATGATACTCAGGTCGTCGTCTGGGTAGCGGGTTATGTCCGAATCATTCCAGTACTGCTTGAAGAGCACGTACGGGATGGTGGTGACCTGTGACCCAGTGTCTAGTAGGGCACTCATAGGAATGCCATCCAGCACCACAGGCAAGATTGGACGTCCCCCTACGTATTTATCACGCCAGTTTGATGGGCCTGATGGTCTTATGCCTGGGGGTTGGCCCTCTACCCCAGGTTGTGCCAGTTTTAAAGGACAGTACCTTGCCATATGTCCGGGTTGATTGCAGCGGCGGCAGATGGGTTGTCCGTCCTCGTTGTATCGGTCGCTGGGTTTTCCTCTGGCCGGTCGGGTCCTCCTTGGTCGGCGCCACGGGATGTCCTCCGGTCCGGATGCCAGCTGGATCTTCCCTGGAGTAGAAACCTGTAAAGACTGCACAGTTCGGGTTAGCGCGGCAACGCTTTTAGTTAGCTCTTGGACCTGATGGTGCAGGTCTGTAGCCGGGTCACTGTTTAAAGCCTGCGCATCAGCTCCCACAGGCCCTGCAGACAAGGGCGCCGTCTCCTGGTGATAAGTGATAGCAGGGCGCCTGTGGGTCACAGCGCCACCTGGTGCCGGTTCTCGGAGCACCCGGATGGCTCTGTCCTTGAACTGTGCAAAGTCCAGGTCAGGGTCCTGTAAGGCCATTGCCCGCAACTGGGTTCGGTGGGCATTGCACAGTAGACCCTCAATGAATTGTTCAGTCAACAGCTTATCTTCATTTCCCACGCTGTCAGGGTCTGCCTGCTTAATGGCTCTCAGGGCCTCTTGTAGGTTTAGAGCATAGTCTCTTATACTCTCATGTGCCCGTTGTTTGCACCCATAAAATCTTAGTTTTATTTCGGCTGAGGTGCGGGTGTCAAATGTGTCTTTCAGCCGGGTTAGTAAGTCTCTGACAGTCCTCTTCCTCCCAGGTGGCCAGGACTTTACCTCCCTTTGGGCTGCCCCGATTAATTGGGCCACCAGGATGCTCACTTTTTGCGCCTCCGTGAGGGGATACACCTGGAAGAGGCTATCCAGCCTTTCTCTGAAGTCATTTAGGGTATGTGACTCCCCTGAGTACTGGGGTAGCCAGGCTGCCCCCGGGATATAGGGCATGGTGAAAGGCATGACCGCAGCAGCGGTGGCGCTGGCGGCGGCTGTAGCGGTGAAGCTCTCCTCCGTATCCGACATCCTCCTCCCCCCTAGTGGACCGTGGCCTACCTTGCGATGATCCTCTTCCGTAGGCCGCGGCTCCGCAGTCGATCGTCAGGGTTGAGGACCTTCCGTCGCGCTCCTGTGACGTCGGCGTCTGCTGGGCTCCTTCCAGGACCTTACGCAACGTCCGGACGTGAGGCGGGGCTTCGGTTCTCGCGGGCTTTCGGAGTCCACGCCCCTCTTCTTCCCGCGCGGCGCCCTCAGGATGGCGTCCAATGGCGGGAAAACTCCACGGATGGCGGGAAGAAGGCAGAAGATGGCGTCGGATGGCGGGAATCGGCTCCAGATGGCGGGAACCGACTCCGGACGCAGGCACGCAGTACCCGGTGGTTGCTGGCACGAAATCCTGCCGACTACGCCAAAGTTGACTCACCCCCTGGGCCAGTGCTGTAGTGCGGCGCGCGTGCGCGCGGGGGATACCCGGAGCCGGATCCGATGGGGGTAGTAGTCTTCGTGTGGCGGTGACCCGGTCCGCGCCCAGGGTGGTCAAACTAAGTGGCAGTTATTGGTATGATGGTATTAGTGTCCGACTACGCCACCCGTTGAATGCGGTTATGAAACCGCCGCTGCAGGGCAGACCGCTGAGGCCGGTGGTATAGGTGTGCAGCAATGTTGATATAACCCCCAACGGGAGAGGTATGGCCTCAGGGCAGCGGATGTGGGTGATGTTGGGTGTGATGGTGTGGATGTCCCAGCACTAACGGTGCGACAAGGAAGCACGGAGACGCGAGGGTACAGTTCAGGGCCTTTACTGATGGTACAAGGCAAATTCCCCCGGGAGTACTGGCTAGTAGTTGGGGCCTGGTTAGTCTGCGAGTAAGCCGGAGTTCCCCTGGCCAGGTGGAGTTGTAGGCCTTCCCGTTAGTCTGTACCCTTCCTGGCTACCCTGCTTTCGGCGGTTACAAGTAGCCCACGTCCCTGGGTATACCGTGTGGTGCTCACCCGTATGGCTGGTGACCTGGGGCCTCCTGTTAGCCTCCGCTCCGGGATGGCGGTGCTGGTCCCTTCGTTGTGACTGAGCCTCCGGGCTTTTATGGCCAGAGGACCTGGAATCCCCTGCCGGATGGATTCTGCTGCTGGGTATTTCTTAGTCCCCACAGCCTCGGACTCCTGTGTCCGGTTTTAGTACCTTCTCCCAGGGCGAGCTCTGCACAGCTCCAGCCCCTGGCGCTTCTCCTTGGCTCCTACAGAGCTCCTGATGTCTATCTGTCCCTGTTTCTGCGTGTCCAGACCAGACTCCGTCTCTGTCTGGAACTCCTCTCTCTAACCCTGCCTCAGCCCCAGTTTATGTAGGGGAAGTTCTTCCCCTCCCAGGACTGGGCAGGAGGTGTGGCATGCTTAGGATTCCTGCCCAGGAGACCTCCCACCTGCTCACAGACGTAATACTGCTATTACTGTGGAAACCAGACCCCTGGGGTGCCACATATACACTGGATAGAACCAATTTTCCTGTCCTGTATACTGGGTGTAATTATCAGTATCTGTATATACACAATGCACTGCTAAAATAAAATGTATAATAATAATAATAATTTGAGTGGTTTACCCTCTGATATTTACCACTCCCAGCATGCACTATCAGATTTAATCCTTCAGAGCCTGCTGGGAGTTGTAGGTTTGTTACAGCAGTGATGATGCGGGGACGGGTATTGCATTTGAACCCACAGCATCAAGTCATTCACACTTTAAAGGGAACCTGTCGCGTCCTACCTGCCCTCTACACTGCCCCCATAGCGTTGGTAGTGATGCAATGTGCATCACTAACAAGCTGTTTTCATGAAAATCAAAGCAGCTAGAATGAATTTATAATGTTTAATATACTTATATCCTACCTGCCTTTTCAGTCATAGGGACGTGCTTGTCATATTCAGTCATGGGCGGGCAGAGCATTCACTCACTGCTGGTGCCGTCCATGTATTTGAATCCTGCTCCCAGCAAGCGCTGATATTGTGGGGCGCAGGCGCACTTGTAGATGTCCGGCCGCCTGCGCAGTGAGGCTGTGTGATTACCAGATTCACGGCGTATGCGCCGGGAACATAGCGCGTTATAGTGCATGCGCAGTGAGGCTGTATGATTATGACTTTTTCTTCACTTTGAAAATTGTTTAAGTTGGCTGAGGGACTGGGTGGTTTACCTAGGACAAGGAATGGCCATGTGTAAGAAAAACCGCTACTGATTGTAAATTACAGATTCTGTTAACTACAATAAATAAGTTGGTTAACAAGAAACACTTTGATATAGTGCACTACACAATACAGTTCTCTTTTGCACACTGTATAGTCTGCTAAAAGGCACATGTTTTAGTGGGAGAGGCCAAAAAATGAACGAGTAATACAACCGTTTACGGTAGCTGTATTGTGGGCCACTAGAGTCAATTCTCCTGGTGGGCCCTAGGCACCCCAGTCCAACCCTGTTTATACTAGTATTTATTTCCAGGCATTGGGAACATTGCACAATGTTTTCTAATTCAAAACATGAAGAGAAATGTATATCATTTTTAACTACTTTACAGAAAATAAGAAAAAATGAACATTGGGCTGTTCTGAAAAATAGCAGTGTCTGCATTTTTTTTTTTGAAGATTTAGCATTCCTGTGAATCACCTAATATTTAGTTGTATACCCACAGTTTTTTTTTTAAATTGCTTCACATCTATGTTGCAGAGTCAACCAACTTCTGGCACCTGACAGCTGTTATTCCAGCCTAGGATGCTTTGACTACATCCCTCAATTTTTTGGCTTTGCCTCAGAAACTGCATTTTTTATGTCACCCCACAAGTGTTCTATCGAATTAAGGTCCGGGGATTGGGCTGGCCACTCCATAACCTCAATTTTGTTGGACTGGCACCATAAAGAGAAACATGCCCATATCATGATGCTTGCACCACCATGCTTCACTGTCTTCAGAGTGTACTGTGGAGTGAATGCAGAGTTTAGGGGTCATCTGACGAACTGTCTGTGTGCCCTTGGACCCAAAAAGAACAATTTTACTTTCACCAGTCCACAAAATGTTTCTCCATTTCTCTTTAGGCCAGTTGATGTGTTCTTCGGCAAATTGTATCCGCTTCAGTACATGTGTTTTTTTTAACAGTGGAACTTTGCGGGGACTTCTTGCTAAGAGATTACACAAGCTTCACACAGGCGTCTTCTAACTGTCACAGTACTCACAGGTAACTTGAGACTGTCTTTGATCATCCTGGAGCTGATCATTGGCTGAGCCGTTGCCATTCTTGCTATTCTTTGATCCATTCGGATGGTAGTCTTCCGTTTTCTTCCACGTCTCTCTGGTTTTGCTTTCCATTTTAAAGCATTGAGATCATTTTAGCTGAACAGCCTATCATTGTCTGCATTTCTTTATAAGTTTTACCCTCTCCAATCAACTTTTTAATCAAAGTAC
The DNA here is from genome assembly GCF_046119375.1 of Phyllobates terribilis. Classification (NCBI taxonomy): domain Eukaryota; kingdom Metazoa; phylum Chordata; class Amphibia; order Anura; family Dendrobatidae; genus Phyllobates; species Phyllobates terribilis. The sequence goes on along the minus strand of NW_027362768.1, from coordinate 143,375,312 downwards.
ATAGTTCCTCTGAATAATGTCGAATAACGACCCATATTTCTCAGGCTTTCAAGGAGAAATGCATGTACAACATGTGCTGGCTTCACCGTTAAATAAGGGCCACCTGATTCACACCTGTTTCTTCACAGAATGATTGACCTCACTAATTGAACTCCACACTGCTATTATTTTGAACATCCCCCCTTTTAATTAATTATTCAAATACACAGACTCAAAAACCAGCAGATGATGAATGCGGAGTCTGGGGTTTTTCTTAGAATCTACTGCACGAACTGGTAAATTGTTTGACATATGGTAACATAATTTATGCCAAAAACAGTGATTAATCTGGTTGGTCCTATTGTACTTCTATTATTTTGAACACTATTGCATGCATTAAAAATCAAAAAATCACAGCGACACCCACCTGCTTAAAGTTACAGCCACTTGTTAATTCTTAGGGGACTCTTATCGGCAGTCATTTAATAGCCTGTTTAGACAGGCGAACCGCACTTCCCTTGTGCACTGAGTGAGCAGTAATAGATCGTTTTGTGTGCATAGGCTGTGATTGTTCTGGACAGCACATTACGATGTGCTGCCAAAAACTATGATCTTTGAGCAATCTTAAAAATTTCACCCAATTAATAATTGCTTTGCTTGTTTATCGGGCGATTGGCAGCTTGTTTACACTGGCCATTATCTAGAAACAAACGTTCATGATGATATAATATTGTGCAGTGTTAATGCACCCTGGGATGAGAAGAAAAGACTGCAGACAATCTAACTGCAGACTTATGAATGGTGACAATGTGAGATGTGCAACATATCACGTTTCCACTGTAAGTATGTGATTTGCTGTAATGCACACGCCCGGACTGACTGGCGTGTGTGTGTTTAGTAGTTCCACTGGGCCATGAACCGGAGAGTGCCTGGAGGGGCGTAACTAAAGCCCCCGTCTCACATAGCGAGATCGCTAGCTAGATCGCTGCTGTGTCACAGTTTTGGTGACGCAACAGCAACCTCACCAGCGATGTCGCTATGTGTGACACTTTGCAACGATCAGGCCCCTGCTGTGAGGTCGCTGATCGCTGCAAAGTGTCCTGGACCATTTTTTGGTCGTTGCTCTCCCGCTGGTCAGCACACATCGCTGTGTGTGACCAGCGGGAGCAACGATCAGGCTGGTAACTATGGTAAACATCAGGTTACTAGGGGCACACGCGCACCTAGTAACCCGTTGTTTATCATGGTTACGAGCCTGCTAAAGTGAGCGGTAACCTCCCGCTCACTGCAGCAGAGTGGTAACCATGATAAACAACGGGTTACTAGGAGCGCGTGTGCCCCTAGTAACCCGATGTTTACCATAGTTACCAGCCTGCTCCTGCTTCAGCAGGCTCGCAACCAGGAGCAGAACATCGTGGAAAGATTCTTTCCACGATGTCGCTGCTCCCCTGATCATTGGTGAGCCTGCCTGTTTGACAGCTCACCAGCGACCACATAGCGACACAGCAACGATCCCTGACAGGTCGTATCGTTGTCGGGATCGTTGCAGCGTCGCTAAGTGTGACGGGGCCTTTAGTATCTGCCCGATCCGACCAAGGTCGCATGACGGCATACGACGCCAGTGCACCAGGGAGGAACCGAGCAGAGGGACCAGGGTCTACTCCAGGTCAGGCTCCGGACACGGCTGTTGGCCCACACCGGGGAATACAGGAACTGGAAGGTAAGGCTGGAACACAGACTGGGGGTATAGGCAGACACGGCTGGTATGCAGACGGGTGGACGCTGGTAAGCACGACTGGTATGCAGGCAGAGAGGTGCTGGCAGGTACGGCCGGAATGCAGGCAGGTGGATGCTGGTAAGCACGACTGGTATGCAGGCAGGGAGGTACTGGCAGGCACGACAGGCTGGAGCACAGAGTGGATAGGACCCAGTACAGACTGGGACTTCCAGAACAGAACCGCAGATTCGGTGGACAAACACAGCAGGGTGAGACCGCCCGGAGCGGCGGGCAAGAGCAGAGCAAGACTGCAGGAGCAGCGAGCAAAGGGTCAGAGCAGAGCGAGGCTGCCGGAGCAGAGAGCAAAGGGTCAGAGCAGAGCGAGGCTGTCGGAGCAGCGAGCAAAGGGTCAGAGCAGAGCGAGACTGCCGGAGCAGCGAGCAAAGGGTCAGAGCAGAGCGAGACTGCCGGAGCAGCGAGCAAAGGGTCAGAGCAGAGCGAGGCTGCCGGAGCAGCGAGCAAAGGGTCAGAGCAGAGCGAGGCTGCCGGAGCAGCGAGCAAAGGGTCAGAGCAGAGCAAGGCAGAGCAGGCTAGAACCGCTGGAGCGGTGAGCAAGGCAGAGTAGGCTAGAACCGCCGGAGCGGTGAGCAAGGCAGAGCAGGCTAGAACTGCAGGAGCGGTGAGCAAGGCGGAGCAGAGCGGAAAGCGCAGGAGCGGTGAGCAAGGCGGAGCAGAGCGGAAAGCGCAGGAGCGGTGAGCAAGGCGGAGCAGAGCGGAAACCGCAGGAGCGGTGAGCAAGGCGGAGCAGAGCGGAAACCGCAGGAGCGGTGAGCAAGGCGGAGCAGAGCGGAAACCGCAGGAGCGGTGAGCAAGGCGGAGCAGAGCGGAAACCGCAGGAGTGGTGAGCAAGGCGGAGCAGAGCGGAAACCGCAGGAGCGGTGAGCAAGGTGGAGCAGAGCGGACAGGGCTCTGTTCACACAGAACAGACAGGAAGGGAAAAGGCAGAACCAGATACACACTAAATACTTGCAATGAAGTAGCGAGTGGACACGAAACTCACAAACGAAAGTACAGCGACTACGAGTCGGAGTTAGGAGCAGGTACAGACACTGCAGAAAAAGGGAAGGGACGGACATATAAACAAAATAGGTAAAAGGTAGGAGAGTGTTCAGACAGGAACTGAGTGTTCGGACAGAAACCGACACTGCAGAGAGAGACAGGAGCGAGTCTGGGTATGCGGTCCCCAGAGAGGCGGGACGAACAGGCAAGGAGCGTGTTCAGACTGGCCTAGAAATACAGCCTCAGGAAGGCGGACAGACAGGCAAACAAACACAGAAACAGATCTAGGTATTTAACCCCTAGAAGGCAGGATGAACAGGCTAAGAGCGTGTTCAGACAGGACACAGTCCAGACACGGGAACTGATACCGTAAGGCAGGGAACAGGGAAGGACCTAGCACATCAGCGACCAAAGGCCAACTGACAGAACAAGATGCTAAGGCAAGGATTCCAGGAAAGAGCTGGGTTAAATACCAGGTGACAGACAGCAATAGGCTGAGGACGCACAAGGGGTGAGCCTGCAGCAGCTACAAGAAGCAGTAAGTGATCGGGCACCGCCCTTAAGCAGAAGAAACAGAGGCAAGCAGACAGCATGGAGGAAAGCCAGAGTGAAAGTCTGGACTGGAAATCAAGTGCGTGCTCTTGCACAGTGGGAGATGGACCACTATGCAAGGACGCCGCCAGGTATGTTACATTTGCACAGCTGTGTTTATGTGGCAACTAGACTATGCCCTGCTCTTCTCAATGTTCCATTGAAAGAAGCACATCAGAATCTAGTCGGCACTTGTCTGCAACTATACAAATCGAATAGTTGCAGGCACGGCACGCGACCGCTCACTCGTACATACAGTGGGTACGGAAAATATTCAGACTCCTTTAAATTTTTCACTCTTTGTTTCATTGCAGCCATTTGGTAAATTCTAAAAAGTTTATTTTTTTCCCATTAAAGTACACTCTGCGCCCCATCTTGACTGAAAAGAAACAGAAATGTAGAAATTTTTGCAAATTTATTAAAAAAGAAAAACTGAAATATCACATGGTAATAAGTATTCAGACCCTTTGCTCAGACACTCATATCTAAGTCACATGCTGTCCATTTCCTTGTGATCCTCCTAGAGATGGTTTACTCCTTCATTGGAGTCCAGCTGTGTTTAATTAAACTGATAGGACTTGATTTGGAAAGGCACACACCTGTCTATATAAGACCTCACAGCTCCCAGTGCATGTCAGACCAAATGAGAATCATGAGCTCAAAGGAACTGCCCAAGTTGCTCAGAGACAGAATTGTGGCAAAGCACAGATCTGGCCAAGGTTACAAAAGAATTTCTGCATTTCTCAAGGTTCCCAAGAGCACAGTGGCCTCCATAATCCTTAAATGGAAGAAGTTTGGGACCACCAGAAGTCTTCCTAGACCTGGCCGTCCAGCCAAACTGAGCAATCGTGGGAGAAGAGCCTTGGTGAGAGAGGTAAAGAAAAACCCCAAGATCCAGGGCCGGCGTCAGCACCCGGCGCACCCGGGCCCTGAGCAGATGGGGGTCCACTCGCTGTCGGGCACCCCGCCGCGCTATGGGACCCGTGAGTGGAGGAGAGCGGTGTCAGTGACGCGCCCCTGGGCCTGAGTCGTGCGGCATCGGGCGCACGGGGCTTACCCGGAGCCGGATCCGATGGGGGTAGTAGTCTCGTGGCGGTGACCCGGTCCGTGCCCAGGGAGTCAAACTAAGTGGCGGTGTTTAGCAGTAGATGTTAGAATGTTCGACTACGCCACCCGTTGAATGCGGTTATGAGACCGCAACTGCAGGGCAGACCGCTGAGGCCGGTGGTGCGGTTGTGCAGCGTGGATGGTATAACCCCCAACGGGAGGGGTATGGCCTCAGGGCAGCTATGGTAGTGATGGTGATGGGAATGATGGTGCGGGTGTCCCAGTACTGATGGTGCAGGTGCGACGACGAAACACGGAGGCTTGAAGTGCAGTTTCAAAAGCTTTACTCACAGTTCTTTACCAGGTCGCCCGTGCACAGTAGGACCACCCGAGTCTTGCTGCGTCCACCAGGTCAGGGACTCGGCCAACTCCCAGGCAGTTCCAGAGCGTGGTCCTGAGCTCCCCTCTCTTCCTTCCTACTGGCCGTCCCCACCAGGGATCCACCTTTGTCCAGCTCCCTCGGGCCTTCTGGTGGTGAAACCTTTCCCGGCTTCCCTGACCCTATACATGGTATGCCTTCCTGGTGGATATGGCGAGGGGTCGCGCCAAAACTTGTCCACGACCTCCGGTTCCTGGCTGAGGATAATTGGCCTCCACCAGTTTGGGATCCGGTACCCTGTTCTGCCAAACCTTCACCCGTTTCCGTTCTCTCATGGGATCTCAGGGTTGCCTCTATGCTTTCGTCTCTGGGCCTTTCCTGGTGTTTCTCTTCCTCCTTCTTCTCCTTTCTCTCTCTCTCTCTCTGCTTCAGGCCTGGCTCTGGAGCTGGGCCCAGACGGAGCCACAGCTCCCTGTCAGCCCTCTCTGGCTGAGCTCCTCTCTGCACAGACTCTCCTCTGAACAGGACCCTGTCCTAAGATGGTGCCCACCTTATATACTCCCTCTGACACCCGAGCCCAGGTGACAAGCACCCAATGGGCTCCTACCTATGCCCAGAGTCCCTCCTCTATCTGCTCCTACACCACTGGGATGTTCCTCCCCCCCCCCCCACTCCAGCCAGGGACAGACGCTGTCGTACCTGCACATCTATCTGGTGGGAGTACCGTTGATCTGTCCCCCGGAAATGGGGTGAGTGTAGTGCATGCAGCTATCTGAGCCCAGTTCCACACTCCATCCTTCCCCGGGAGTGGAATACCACACCTCTGGTCTGAGGTGCAATACCCCTGTAGCAGCCGAGTCCTCGGGGTGCTACATTCCCCCCTGGTAAATCACAGCACGTCCTCGGGCTGGAAAAGAGCAAAACATTATAAACATACAAAAAAAAATTTAAAGTGTACACTCACATATAAGATATATCAACTGACAACTCATCCCTTTATGGGAGGTACTCTTTTCTTAGAATGTTACAGGTATAAAACATTACGGAAACATTATCAGACACACACTTATAAAATACCTTTAACTCTTTTAGCATAACATAAAACTTTTTCATATAAAACATTCTCATATAAAACACATTCTTGATCCTCTGGCCACGGTGCAACTTGTGACCAGGTAAAGTGCAACAGTCACTAGTAGAAAAAACAGTTCCTTATAAAACCAATAGGGGGCGCCTTAGGAAGCGCAACTATTTACAGGGTATGGCCGCTCTCAGTCCTCGGCCAGTGGGAAATAAGGAAATGGCTGCTCACAGTCCTCAGCCTGGTAATGGATAGGGGCACACAGGAAACAGTTCCTTTAAACAGTTCCACACTAGTCCCAACGGGGACCACACTTTGATTAGCAGCAACTTAGGTACCCCGATGGGTAACTATATACAGTTCCTTGTTCATGCTACTTCCCTTCAGTAGCGGTATCCTCTCCTTGTCTCCTCCTGAGGGTAGTCTTCAGACCCGTCCAGGTCCTCTTGGCTTTCCTCATACTGTATCTCCTCCTCAGTCAGCCGGTGTACATGAAGGGCGTACGGTCCTTTAGCACACTGATGCCGGGTGAAGGTGACCTCATCACACGGGTAGAGGTCACGTCCGCGGTGTCCCTCCGGCAGGTGGCTCTCGACATCCCTGCGGGTGACAAAGACGTCGCCGGGGGTTCGGTGATCCCGGATAAAGCCCCAGCCATGCTCCAGCTGGAACTTTATTGCGGTCCCGGTGGCGCGGGGACCATGGGCCATACGGGGGTTTCGTCGGGCCCGGCGTTTCTGCTCCGCGCTTTGGACCTGCAGCCGTTCCTCGCGGATCCGCCTCTCCCGCCGTTCTCTCCCAAAGACCTCTAGTTGTTGACGGCAGCACTCCTCCCGCTGGGCTGCGGCCGCCCGGGTCTCTTGGGTGAACCCCATGAGGTTTTCACCGGTGGGGTCCCATGCAAATTGGGCCTCCTCCAACGGGAGCGGGACAATTTTGGCGGGCGCCGGAGCCGGGATTAGAGGCTCACACAGGGGCCGTTCCCTCCGGAGTCGGGGGTTGATGTACTCCGGTGGCCACACGAAGGGCAGCCCGTCCGGGCTAGTATGCTGCGCGAAGAGATCTTCGCCCAGGGGCAGCACTGTGGAGGTTGATGGTTCTGTGGGGGCAGCGGCGCCCGGAGGTACTCGGCCTTGCGTCCAGGCCGGAGGCATCCTCTTTGGGTCCAAGTATGGCACCTTTGGGGAAAAAGGCGCTGGAGGGGTCACGGCGCCCAGATGCACCAGGCCTTGCGACCAGGCCGGTGGCACAGTGGAGGTAAAGGGCGCTGTGGAGACCGCGGCGCCCGGAGGCACTCGGCCTTGCGACCAGGCCGGTGGCACTTCCTCTTTTGCCGCGCTCAGGGTCAAGGAGCGTGGCGCGGAAGGGGGCGTGACCGCGGCTCCGGCCGCTTGAGGCCTAGTTGGGAGCAGTGACGGTGCAGCAACGGGCGCGATGAGGGTGACTTCGGGCTCTGCGACGGGGAGCTGGGGCAGGCTTACGGCTACTGGGCTCGGGGTGATGACGTCCCCATTACCTGCTTCCATCTGTAGCACCCTGAGGACTAGGCTGCTACAGGGGTATTACACCTCAAGCCAGAGGTGTGGTATTCCACTCCCGGGTAAGGATGGAGTGTGGAACTGAGCTCAGTTAGCTGCATGCACTACACACATCCCATTTCCGGGGAACAGACCGATGGTACTCCCACTAGAGAAATGTGCAGGTACGACAGTGTCTGTTCCTGGCTGGAGTGGGAGGGGGGTGGAACATCCCAGTAGTGTAGGGGCAGATAGGGGGAGCAGCCTGGGTAAAGCTAGGAGCTCATTGGGTGCTGGTCACCTGAGCTCACACATAGAGGGAGTATATAAGGTGGGCACCATCTTAGATCAGGGTCAGTCTGTGAGACGTCGGTCAGTCTGTGAGACGTCGGTCAGTCAGTCTGTCTGAGAGCCTGAGAAGCAGAGCAGAGGAGAAGGAAGAGGGACCCAGAGGCGCAGGAAGAGGGGACCCCAAGAGCCCATAAGAGAGCTAATAGGGTGAAGGGTCGGCAACAGGGTACCGGATCCCAAGCTGGTGGAGGCTACAGCACTAATCCTCAGCCAGAGACCGGAGGTCGTGGGCAGGATCTGCCACGACCACCCACTAAATCCACCCGGAAGGCAGACCAAGAATAGGGTCAGGGAGCCCAGAGGAGGCTTGACCAACAAGAGGCCCGAGGGAGCCGGACTTAGGTGGATCCCTGGTGGGAACGGCCAGAAGAAGGGAGAGTCAGAAAGGAGCTCAGGACCACACTCCGGAGTTGCCTGGGAGTTGACCGAGTCCAGGACCTGGTGGACGCAGCACGGCTCGGGTGGTCACTGCTGTACACAGTGACCCGAGCAACACCAGTAAGTAAAACCCTGGAACTGCATTTTATGCCTCTGAGTCTCTTTGCTGCACCTTCACAACCACCATCCTCCACGGCTGACCCCCTGAGGCTATACCCCTCCCGTTGGGGGTTATACTACCAAAGCTGCACACATACCAACAGCCTCAGCGGACCCTGCTGCAGCGGCGGCCTTTTGACCGCAAATCAACGGGTGGCGTAGTCGACAAAAAGAACTAATAACATCTGTAGGACTGCCACACACTGAGCTTGACACCCTGGGCACGGACCGGGTCACAGCCACTCGGAGACTACAACCCCCATCTGATCCGGCTCTGGGTATCCCCAACAACACTGGCCCAGGGGGCGCGTCAACTTTGGCGTAGTCGGCAGGATAACGTGCCCGCAACAACCGGGTACTGCGTGCCTGAAGAAAAGTTCACCGTTACCTCAAAAAGAAGTCTCCCGCCGGTTCCGGAGGGTCCCCGCCAACGGACCCCATCACAGGTCGTTTCCCGCCGGTTGTCCGCCATTTGCAGCTTTTTCCCGCCATCCATGGAGTTTCCCGCCACTGGGAGACGATTCCCGCCATTTCCGAAGATTTCCCGCCTTGGAAGAGCGGACGCCATTATGGGCGTGCCAGAGGGTGGCAAAAGGCCACCTCCCATCGTGGGCCAGGTCGAAGAATGGCGCCAAAAGCGGAAACCGCGCCCACCAACAGAGACTGTGATGCTGGAAGTGTCCATCAGCGTGAGAGAACTGCCCCTGGAACTGAAGTTGCCCCGGGACCACCCTCAATGTGGGCGGAGACAGAACAAGAGAACGAAGATGGGTGCAGCCTGGAGGAGTCTGGAGAGAGCGCACTCGGAGACAAGACGTCTGGAGGAGAGTCCAGAGAGAGCGTACCCGGAGATGGAGGGAGAGACAGGCAGCACCGACCCAGTGGTCAGGAGCCTGCTGCAAACAACAACCCCACTAGGCTTAGTGGAGGTCCTGGCACAGCTCCCCCGAGACCGGGAGTGTGCACAGACTGCGCTGGAGGGCCTCGCACGGAGGATGGCCCGGGTGCAGCGAGAGACGTTGGCGGAGTGGAGCCGAGAGATGGCCCAGCAGACCGGAACCCGACAGCGGAGCACGCCACCCGAGACGAGGAGACAGACCGCCTCTGAGGATGGTGCAGGAGGACTGAAGGCCGGAGACGGCGCCGAGAAGGGAGCTGAACGGATGGAGGCAGGTAAAGGGGACGTCTCTACCCCGAGCCGAGAAACCGTGTACCTGTCCCAGCTCCCCGTCGCAGAGCCCGAAGTTCCCCCTGCCGTGCCCGTCGCTGCATCGTCACCGCCGCCGACTAGGCCTCAACCGGAAACTGCGGCCGCGACCCCTGTGACGTCACACGCCTCGACCTCGAGCGTGGCAAAGCAGGAAATACCACCGGCCTGGTCGCAAGGCCTAGTACCTCCGGGCGCCGCTATTCCAACAGCGCCCCCTACCTCCGCGGAGCCACCGGCCTGGTCGCAGGGCCGAGTAACCCAGGGCGCCGCCGTTCTTACGGTGCCCTTTGCCTTTAGGGTGCCCCAAGCCTGGTCGCAAGGCCTGGTCGACCCGGGCGCCGCTACCATCAACGCGCCCTCAACATCTAGAGCGCCGCACCTGGGTGAAGACCTGTTCGCCCAGCATACGTGCCCGGATGGGCAGCCCTTCATATGGCCCCAGGAGTATATTCAGCTGGAACTCCAGAGAGCAAGGCCCATGTGCGAGCCCCTGATTCCGGCTCCGAAGCCTGTAAAAAGGACCTCGCCCCCGCTGGAGGAGGCACAGTTTGAGTGGGACCCCACTGGAGAAGACCTCATGGGGTTCACTCAGGAGACTCGGGCGGCCGCAGCGGAGCGTGCAGAGTGCTGCCGCCAGCAGCTCGAGGTCTTCGAGAGGGAGCGGAGAGAGAGGCGGGTCCGGGAACAGCAAATGCAGATAAGGAGCGCGGAGCAGAAGAGCCGGACCAGGAGGAAACCCCGTGCAGCTCATGGTCCCCGTGCCACCGGGACTGTGATAAAATTCAATATGCAGCACGGATGGGGCTTTATTAGAGACCATCAGACCCCCGGCGACGTCTTTGTAACCCGCAGAGACGTAGAAAGCCATCTGCCGGAGGGACACAGAGGTCGTGACCTGTACGTAGGGGACGAGGTCACCTTCACCCGGCACAAGTGTGCCAAAGGACCCTACGCCCTCCATGTGCATCGCCTGACGGAGGAGGAGCTGCGGTGTGAGGAGGAGCAAGAGGACCCGGACGGGTCTGAAGAATCTAAAGAAGGAGCAGGAGGACGCCGTCGTTGAAGTACGGTAGAGAGAGACTGTACATAGTTACCCGTCAGGGTATAAGAACTGTTCTAGTTAAAATATAGTCCCCGTTGGGACCAGCAGATTGAACTGAAACCCGTGTGTCCCTATTCCCACTGACCGAGGACTGAGAGCGGTCAATCCTCCCTAATACCTGGCCGAGGACTGAGAGCGGCCATATTTCCCTTGTATATAGTTGCGCTTCCTAAAGCGCCCCCTACCGGTTTTATAGGGAACTGTTTTATTCCAAGAGAGACTGTCGCACCTTACCCGGTCACAAGTTGCACCGTGACCGGAGGAACCAGAAACAAGAATGTTATTTATATGAAAAGTTTATTGCTGATATATATATATGATGTTTTCTATGTTTATGTTTATGAAAAATAATTGTATGTTTTGGATGTTTATATCTTACAGCCCGAGGACGTGCTGTGATTTACCAGGGGGGAATGTAGCACCCTGAGGACTAGGCTGCTACAGGGGTATTACACCTCAAGCCAGAGGTGTGGTATTCCACTCCCGGGTAAGGATGGAGTGTGGAACTGAGCTCAGTTAGCTGCATGCACTACACACATCCCATTTCCGGGGAACAGACCGATGGTACTCCCACTAGAGAAATGTGCAGGTACGACAGTGTCTGTTCCTGGCTGGAGTGGGAGGGGGGTGGAACATCCCAGTAGTGTAGGGGCAGATAGGGGGAGCAGCCTGGGTAAAGCTAGGAGCTCATTGGGTGCTGGTCACCTGAGCTCACACATAGAGGGAGTATATAAGGTGGGCACCATCTTAGATCAGGGTCAGTCTGTGAGACGTCGGTCAGTCTGTGAGACGTCGGTCAGTCAGTCTGTCTGAGAGCCTGAGAAGCAGAGCAGAGGAGAAGGAAGAGGGACCCAGAGGCGCAGGAAGAGGGGACCCCAAGAGCCCATAAGAGAGCTAATAGGGTGAAGGGTCGGCAACAGGGTACCGGATCCCAAGCTGGTGGAGGCTACAGCACTAATCCTCAGCCAGAGACCGGAGGTCGTGGGCAGGATCTGCCACGACCACCCACTAAATCCACCCGGAAGGCAGACCAAGAATAGGGTCAGGGAGCCCAGAGGAGGCTTGACCAACAAGAGGCCCGAGGGAGCCGGACTTAGGTGGATCCCTGGTGGGAACGGCCAGAAGAAGGGAGAGTCAGAAAGGAGCTCAGGACCACACTCCGGAGTTGCCTGGGAGTTGACCGAGTCCAGGACCTGGTGGACGCAGCACGGCTCGGGTGGTCACTGCTGTACACAGTGACCCGAGCAACACCAGTAAGTAAAACCCTGGAACTGCATTTTATGCCTCTGAGTCTCTTTGCTGCACCTTCACAACCACCATCCTCCACGGCTGACCCCCTGAGGCTATACCCCTCCCGTTGGGGGTTATACTACCAAAGCTGCACACATACCAACAGCCTCAGCGGACCCTGCTGCAGCGGCGGCCTTTTGACCGCAAATCAACGGGTGGCGTAGTCGACAAAAAGAACTAATAACATCTGTAGGACTGCCACACACTGAGCTTGACACCCTGGGCACGGACCGGGTCACAGCCACTCGGAGACTACAACCCCCATCTGATCCGGCTCCGGGTATCCCCAACAACACTGGCCCAGGGGGCGCGTCACATCCCTGCGGCTCCCTCTGCGGCGGCGTCTCCGGCCTTCGTCCCTCCTGCACCATCCTCTAGGGGCAGAAATGCTCCATGTTGCGGGTGGCGTCCTCTGCTGGCGGGTTCCAGCCTGCTGGGCCATCTCCCTCCTCCATTCGGCCAGTGCTTCTTGTTGTACTCGGGCCATCTTCCGGGCCAAGGCTTCCAGCGCGGTCTGTGCACGCTCCCGATCTCTGGGGAGCTGTGCCAGGATCTCCACCAGGCCTTCTGGGGTGGCAGCCTGCAGCAGGTTCCGGACCACAGGGTCAGTGCTGCTCGACTCTTCCTCCATCTCCGGGTGCGATGTGTCCAGACTCCTCCAGGCCGCACCCATCCTCTCTGTTTTGTTCTCTATCCGCCCCCCTTGGGAGTGGTCCCGGGGCAACTTAGTGACAGTCAGTTTCAGGGGCAGACCCCCCACTTTGATGGACATTTCCATGGTGGTAGTCTCGGCTGGTGGGGGCGGTCTCCGCTTTTGGCGCTCTTCTGGGACCGCGCCCACGATGGGAGGTGGTCTCTTGCCACCCTCTGGCACGCCCACAATGGCGTCCGCTCTGCCAGGGCGGGAAACTGTCCAAGATGGCGGGAATCGTCTCCTTATGGCGGGAAACTCCGTGGATGGCGGGCAAAGACTGCAGATGGCGGGCAAACGGCGGGAAACGACCCCAGATGGCGTCCGATGGCGGGAACCCTCTGGAATTGGCGGGAGACTCCTTTTTGCGGTAAATGTGAACTTTTCTTCAGGCACGCAGTACCCGGTGGTTGCGGGCACGTAATCCTGCCGACTACGCCAAAGTTGACGCGCCCCTGGGCCTGAGTCGTGTGGCATCGCGCGCACGGGGCTTACCCGGAGCCGGATCCGATGGGGGTAGTAGTCTCGTGGCGGTGACCCGGTCCGTGCCCAGGGAGTCAAACTAAGTGGCGGTGTTTAGCAGTAGATGTTAGAATGTTCGACTACGCCACCCGTTGAATGCGGTTATGAGACCGCCGCTGCAGGGCAGACCGCTGAGGCCGGTGGTGCGGTTGTGCAGCGTGGATGGTATAACCCCCAACGGGAGGGGTATGGCCTCAGGGCAGCTATGGTAGTGATGGTGATGGGAATGATGGTGCGGGTGTCCCAGTACTGATGGTGCAGGTGCGACGACGAAACACGGAGGCTTGAAGTGCAGTTTCAAAAGCTTTACTCACAGTTCTTTACCAGGTCGCCCGTGCACAGTAGGACCACCCGAGTCTTGCTGCGTCCACCAGGTCAGGGACTCGGCCAACTCCCAGGCAGTTCCAGAGCGTGGTCCTGAGCTCCCCTCTCTTCCTTCCTACTGGCCGTCCCCACCAGGGATCCACCTTTGTCCAGCTCCCTCAGGCCTTCTGGTGGTGAAACCTTTCCCGGCTTCCCTGACCCTATACGTGGTATGCCTTCCTGGTGGATATGGCGAGGGGTCGCGCCAAAACTTGTCCACGACCTCCGGTTCCTGGCTGAGGATAATTGGCCTCCACCAGTTTGGGATCCGGTACCCTGTTCTGCCAACCCTTCACCCGTTTCCGTTCTCTCATGGGATCTCAGGGTTCCCTCTATGCTTTCGTCTCTGGGCCTTTCCTGGTGTTTCTCTTCCTCCTTCTTCTCCTTTCTCTCTCTCTCTCTCTGCTTCAGGCCTGGCTCTGGAGCTGGGCCCAGACGGAGCCACAGCTCCCTGTCAGCCCTCTCTGGCTGAGCTCCTCTCTGCACAGACTCTCCTCTGAACAGGACCCTGTCCTAAGATGGTGCCCACCTTATATACTCCCTCTGACACCCGAGCCCAGGTGACAAGCACCCAATGGGCTCCTACCTATGCCCAGAGTCCCTCCTCTATCTGCTCCTACACCACTGGGATGTTCCTCCCCCCCCCCACTCCAGCCAGGGACAGACGCTGTCGTACCTGCACATCTATCTGGTGGGAGTACCGTTGATCTGTCCCCCGGAAATGGGGTGAGTGTAGTGCATGCAGCTATCTGAGCCCAGTTCCACACTCCATCCTTCCCCGGGAGTGGAATACCACACCTCTGGTCTGAGGTGCAATACCCCTGTAGCAGCCGAGTCCTCGGGGTGCTACATCAGCGCCCACTCCCTCCGCTTGCTCAGGCCCCGGCACAATACTTACCTCTCCCCGTGCCTCTGCAGCAGGTCCTGTCTCTTCCGCGGCTGCTGCACTGTGATGTCTCAGGTCAGAGGGCGCGGTGACGTCTTTACACTGCGCTCTCTCCTGAGCCGTCACCAGCGCGCGTGAGGAATCCGGAGCAGCGGCAGCAGGTGAGAAGTGAGGTGAGTATTTGATTTTTTTTTTTTTTTTTTTATTGTATGGAGGCATGGGGCATTATATGGAGGGGTGGGAGTGTGTGATATCCTGCATGGGGCATTAAAAGTGTGTGTGGGGGGTGACATCCTGAATGGGGCATTATAAGGGGGGGGGTGACATCCTGCATGGGGCATTATATGGGAGGGGGGTTGTGACATCCTGCATGGAGCATTATAAGGGAGGGGGAGGGGGTGACATCCTGCATGGGGCATTAAAAGTGTGTGTGGGGGGTGACATCCTGAATGGGGCATTATAAGGGGGGGGGGGTGACATCCTGCATGGGGCATTATATGGGAGGGGGGTTGTGACATCCTGCATGGAGCATTATAAGGGAGGGGGAGAGGGTGACATCCTGCATAGGGCATTATAAGGGGGGAGTGACATCCTGCATGGGGCATTATAAGGAGGGGTGTGAATGACATCCTGCATGGGGCATTATAAGGGAGGGTGTGTGTGTGTTACATCCTGCATGGGGCATTATAAGGGGGGGGTGACATCCTGCATGGGGCATTATAAGGGGGGGTGACATCCTGCATGGGGCATTATAAGGGAGGGGGGGTGACATCCTTCATGGGGCATTATAAGGGAGGGGGGGTGACATCCTGCATGGGGCATTATATGGGGGGAAGTGACATCCTGCATGGGGCATTATAAGGGAGGGGGGTGACATCCTGCATGGGGCATTATAAGGGGGGGTGACATCCCGCATGGGGCATTAAATGGGGGGGAGTGACATCCTGCATGGGGCATTATATGGGGGGGAGTGACATCCTGCATGGGGCATTATAAGAGAGGGGGGTGTGACATCCTGCATGGGGCATTATAAGTAGGGATGGCATCCTGCATGGGGCATTATTAGGGTGGTGACATAATGCATGGGCCATTATAAGGGGGGTGACATCCTGCATGGGTCATTAATAGGAGGGATGACATCCTGCATGGGGCATTATGTGGGGGGAACAACCTGCATGGGGCATTATGTGGGGGGAACAGCCTGCATGAGGCATTATGTGGGGGGAACAGCCTGCATGGAGCATTATGTGGGAGCACAGCCTGCATGGAGCGCTATATGGGGGCCAGTATTCTGTATGGAGTGTTATATGGCGGCCAGTATCCTGTATGGAGCGTTATATTGGGGCCAGAATCCGGTATGGAGCGTTATATGGGGGCCAGTATTCTGTATGGAGTGTTATATGGCGGCCAGTATCCTGTATGGAGCGTTATATTGGGGCCAGAATCCGGTATGGAGCATTATATGGGGGCCAGTATCCTGTATGGAGTGTTATATGGGGGCCAGTATCCTGTATGGAGCGTTATATGGGGGCCAGACAGTATTCTGTATGGAGCGTTATATGGGGGCCAGGCAGTATTCTGTATGGAGCGTTATATGGGGGCCAGTATCCTGTATGGAGCATTTTATGGGGGCCAGTATTCTGTATGGAGCGATTCGCCGGTTTCTGAGCTATTGTAGAATTTACAATAGATATATCTCATGTAATGTAAGAAGTGAAATCTTCAGCATTGTACTATATATATATATTTCTCTGCGGTATTTATGCATAATGAATCGTGGTATGTGTTAAAGGGGCCCACTGAGACTCTTTCGCCCAGGGCCCACAAAAACCTGGAGCCGCCCCTGCCAAGATCACTGTGGCTGAGCTCCAGAGATGCAGTAGGGAGATGGGAGAAAGTTCCACAAAGTCGACTATCACTGCAGCCCTCCACCAGTCGGGCCTTTATACCATAGTGGCCCGACGGAGGCCTCTGCTCAGTGCAAGACATATGAAAGCCTGCATAGAGTTTGCTCAAAACACATGAAGGATTCTCAGACTATGAGAAATAAGATTCTCTGGTCTGATGAGACGAAGGTAGAACTTTTGGTGATAATTCTAAGCGGTATGTGTGCAGAAAACCAGGCCCTGCTCATCACCTGCACAATACAATCCCAACAGTGAAACATGGTGGTGGCAGCAACATGCTATGGGGGTGTTTTTCAGCTGCAGGGACAGGATGACTGGTTGCAATTGAAGGAAACATGAATGCGGCCAAGTACAGCGATATCCTGGATGAAAACCTCTTCCAGAGTGCTCTGGACCTCACACTTGGCCGAAGGTTCACCTTCCAACAAGACAATGACCCTAAGCACACAACTAAAATAACAAAGGAGTGGCTTCAGAACAACTCTGTGACCATTCTTGACTGGCCCAGCCAGAGCCCTGACCTAAACCCAATTGAGCATCTCTGGAGAGACCTGAAAATGGCTGTCCACCAACGTTCACCATCCAACCTGACGGAACTGGAGAGGATCTGCAAGGAAGAATGGCAGAGGATCCCCAAATCCAGGTGTGAAAAACTTGTTGCATCATTCCCAAGAAGACTCATGGCTGTACTAGCTCAAAAGGGCGCTTCTACTCAATACTGCGCAAAGGGTCTGAATACTTATGACCATGTGATATTTCAGTTTTTCTTTTTTAATAAATTTGCAAGAGTTTCTACATTTCTGTTTTTTTTTACAGTCAAGATGGGGTGCAGAGTGTACAATGAGAAAAAAAAATGAACTTTTTAGAATTTACCAAATGGCTGCAATGAAACAAAGAGTGAAACATTTAAAGGGGTCTGAATACTTTCCGTACCCACTGTAGAATACAGTGGTATCGTGACACCGCTCCTCACACACTGCCACGATTGAGCAGTCACACAGTGACTGCAGACTTTTCTTTTCAGCCCGAAAAAAACCTTTTAACCCCTTTAAAGCCCATGACGTATTAATACGAGTCTGTGCCCTGGGCTTTAAGAGCCTGACCCGTATTAGTACGTCATGGCGATCGCGCCCGCACAGCCTGACACCCGGTGCTATGTGCAGGGAGCGGTCCCGCACCGCTCCTGGCACATTAACCCCCGCAAAGCTGTGATCGAAGTCGATCGCAGCATTGCGGTGGCTAAGCGGAGGTGATCGGTATACTCACCTCCTCTTCTGGCCTCCAGCGCTGTCTGCCACGTCATGACAACATCCAGGTCACCAGACAGCAGGAAGATTTTTTGGTCATGCGCAGTACATGACCAAACTATCTTCTCACTGTGCAGCTCTGACAGCCTGCATGGCACAGGGATGGTGCTCCATCCCTATGCTATGCAGGCGATCAGAATAAAAAAAGTGAAAGTCCCATAGTGGGACAAAGTAAACAAATAAAAAAAACTGTCAGAGTGAGCAAAAAAAAAAAAATTGTAAAAATATAAAAAATATATATATAAATAATCCACCAAAAATAAAAATATAATGTACCCATCAATAAATATTATTATGGAAAAAAAACAAAAAAAACAATAAAAGTACACATATTTGGTATCGCCGCGTCCGGAACGACCTGACCTATAAAACTGTCCCACTAGTTAACCCCTTCAGTGAACACGGTAAAAAAAAAAAAAAAACGAAGCAAAAAGCAATGCTTTATCATCATACCGCCAAACAAAAAATGGAATAACACGCGATCAAAAAGACGAATATAAATAAAAATGGTACCGCTGAAAACGTCATCTTGTCCCGCAAAAAAGAAGCTACCATACAGCTCCATCAGTCGAAAAATAAAAAAGTTATAGCTCTCAGAATAAAGCGATGCAAAAAAATAATTTTTTCTATAAAATAGCTTTCATTGTGTAAAAGCGCCGAAACATAGAAAAACGATATAAATGTGGTACCGCTGTAAACGTACTGACCCGAAGAATAAAGCTACCTTATTAATTTTACCACACGTGGAGTAGAATAAAAAAATTAAAAAAAAACAATTCCTGAATTGTTGTTTTTTGTTTATTCAGCCTCCCAAAAGCCGGAATAGAAAGCGATCAAAAAATGTCACATGCCTGAAAATGCCACCAATAAAAACGTCAACTCATCCCACAAGAAAAAAAGCCGTCACATGACTCTGTCTGCCAAAATATGGAAAAATTATAGATCTCAAAATATGGCGATGTAAAAACTAGATTTTACAAAATATGTGTCTTTTAGTGTGGGACAGCTGTCAGTCATAAAAACCCGATATGATTCTGGTATCGCTGTAGTCGCACCGACCCAAAGAATAAAGTCGTCTAATCACTTATACCTCACTAGGAACGGCGTAAAAAATAAACGCTAGGGCTGGGGTTGGAGTTAGGGTTGTGCTAATGTTAGGGTTGGGGTCAGTGTTGGGCTAGGGTAGGGTTAGGGTTAGGGTTGGGGTTGTTTTTTTTTCAAAAGTAAAAAAAAAAAAAAAAAAAAAAAAAAGATGACGATATGGCGACTAGTGTTGAACGCAAGTGCTCGCTACTTGAGTTTGCATCGGGTGCTCGGGTATGCATTGAGTATCGCGGGTGCTCGAGTCTCCGCCCCATATGCTTCGCAGCCAAAAAAACTCGCAGGGATTGCCTGCCATGCACGAGCGATCCCCGCATGTTTTTTTTTGGGTGTCTAATAACCGTGAAACATGCGGGCGGGGACTCGGGGACATGTCACTCGAGCACACGCAATACATGGTGCATACCTGAGTACCCGATGCAAACTCAAGTAGTGAGCACTTGCGCTCAAGACTAATGACAACTTATTCAATATGATGACCTAATGTTATCAAATTCTGTGTCGTACCTCTAGGTTCAAAATGTTAACTATACCCCTTGATAAAATCCTTGAGGGGTGTAGTTTCCAAAATGGTGTCACTTGTGGGGGGTTTCCACTATTTAGGCACATCAGGGGCTCTCCAAACACGACATGGCGTCCGCTCTCGATTCCAGACGATTTTGCATTCAAAAAGTCACACAGTGCTCCTTCCCTTCTGAACTCTGCCGTGCGCCCAAACACTGTATTTTCCCCACATATGGGGTATTGGCGTACTCAGGAGAAATTGCACAAAAGTTTTTGGGGTCCATTTTCTCCTCTTACCCTTGTGAAAATAAAAAAATTGGGGCTAAAACATAATTTTTGTGGAAAAAGTTTGATTTTTTTTATTTTCACGGCTCCATGTTATAAACTTCTGTAAAGGACTTGGGGATTCAAGGTGCTCACCACACATCTAGATAAGTTCCCTGAGGGGTCTAGTTTCCAAAATGGTGTCACTTGTGGGGGGTTTCCACTGTTTAGGCTCATCAGGGGCACATCCGCTAATTATTCAAGCAAATTTTACAATCAAAAAGTCAAATGGCGCTCCTTCCCTTCCGAACCCTGGTTTTCCCCCACATATGGGGTATCTGCTAACTCAGGAGAAATTGCACAACAAACTGCATGGTGCAATTTCTTCTGTTACCCTTATGAAAATGCAAAAGTGGGGGCTGAAAAACATTTTTTGTGGGAAAAATGTGAACATTTTATTTTTACGGCTCAATGTTATAAACTTCTGTGAAGCACCTGGGGGTTCAAGGTGCTCACCACACATCTAGATAAGTTCCCTGCGGGGTCTAGTTTCAAAAATGGTGTCACTTGTGGGGGGTTTCCACTGTTTAGGCACATCAGGGGCTTCCCAAATACAACATGGCGTCCGCTAATTATTCAAGCAAATTTTACATTCAAAAACTCAAATGGCGCTCCTTCTCTTCCGAACCCTGCCGTGCGCCCAAATAGTGGTTTTCCCCCACATATGGGGTATCTGCTTACTCAGGAGAAATTGAACAACAAACTGCATGGTGCAATTTCCCCTGTTACCCTTATGAAAATGCAAAAGTAGGGGCTGAAAAAAAATTTTGTGTGAAAAATCTGAAAATTTTATTTTTACAGCTCAATGTTATAAACTTCTGTGAAGCACCTGGGGGTTCAAGGTGCTTACCACACATCTAGATAAGTTCCCTGAGGGGTCTAGTTTCCAAAATGGTGTCACTTGTGGGGGGTTTCCACTGTTTAGGCACATCAGGGGCTCCCCAAATGCAACATGGCGTCCGCTAATTATTCAAGCAAATTTTACATTCAAAAACTCAAATGGCGCTCCTTCCCTTCCGGACCCTGCCGTGTGCCCAAACAGTGTTTTTTCCCCACATATGGGGTATCTGCATGCCCAGGGGGAATTGCACAACAAATTTTGGGGTCCATTTTTTCCTGTTACCCCTGCGAAAATAAAAAAAACTTGGGTCTAAAGTAACATTTTTGTGAAAAAAGTTAAATGTTAATTTTTTTCTTCCACATTCCAAAAATTCCTGTGAAGCACCTGAAGGGTTAATAAACTTCTTGAATGTGGTTTTGAGCACGTCGAGGGGTGCAGTTTTTAGAATGATGTCACTTTTGGGTATTTTCTGTCATAAAGACCCCTCAAAGTGTCTTCAAATATGATGTGGTCCCTAAAAAAATGGTTTTGTAAATTTTGCTGGAAAAATGAGAAATCGCTGGTCAACTTTTAACCCTTATAGCTCCCTAATAAAAAAAAATGTTGGTTCCAAAATTGTACTGATGTAAAGTAGACATGTGGGAAATGTTATTTATTAACTCTTTTGTGTGACATACAGTACAGACCAAAAGTTTGGACACACCTTCTCATTTAAAGATTTTTCTGTATTTTCATGACTATGAAAATTGTACATTCACACTGAAGGCATCAAAACTATGAATTAACAAATGTGGAATTATATACTTAACAAAAAAGTGTGAAACAACTGAAAATATGTCTTATATTCTAGGTTCTTCAAAGTAGCCACCTTTTGCTTGGATGACTGCTTTGCACACTCTTGGCATTCTCTTGATGAGCTTCAAGAGGTAGTCACCAGAAATGGTTTTCACTTCACAGATGTGCCCTGTCAGGTTTAACAAGTGGGATTTCTTGCCTTATAAATGGGGTTGGGACCATCAGTTGTGTTGTGCAGAAGTCTGGTGGATACACAGCTGATAGTCCTACTGAATAGACTGTTAGAATTTGTATTATGGCAAGAAAAAAGCAGCTAAGTAAAGAAAAACGAGTGGCCATCTTTACTTTAAGAAATGAAGGTCAGTCAGTGCGAAAAATTGAGAAAACTTTGAAAGTGTCAACAAGTGCAGTTGCAAAAACCATCAAGCGCTACAAAGAAACTGGCTCACATGAGGACCGCCCCAGGAAAGGAAGACCAAGAGTCACCTCTGGTTCTGAGGATAAGTTTATCCAAGTCACCAGCCTCAGAAATCGCAGGTTAACAGCAGCTCAGATTAGAGACCAGGTCAATGCCACACAGAGTTCTAGCAGCAGACACATCTCTTCAACAACTGTTAAGAGGAGACTTTGTGCAGCAGGCCTTCATGGTAAAATAGCTGCTAGGAAACCACTGCTAAGGACAGGCAACAAGCAGAAGAGACTTGTTTGGGCTAAATAACACAAGGAATGGACATTAGACCAGTGGAAATCTGTGCTTTGGTCTGATGAGTCCAAATTTGAGATCTTTGGTTCCAACCACCGTGTCTTTGTGCGACACAGAAAAGGTGAACGGATGGACTCTACATGCCTGGTTCCCATCGTGAAGCATGGAGGAGGAGGTGTGATGGTGTGGGGGTGCTTTGCTGGTGACACTGTTGGGGATTTATTCAAAATTGAAGGCATAATGAACCAGCATGGCTACCACAGCATCTTGCAGCGGCATGCTATTCCATCTGGTTTGCGTTTAGTTGGACCATCATTTATTTTTCAACAGGACAATGACCTCAAACATACCTCCAGGCTGTGTAAGGGCTATTTGACCAAGAAGGAGAGTGACGGGGTGCTACGCCAGATGACCTGGCCTCCACAGTCACCAGACCTGAACCCAATCGAGATGGTTTGGGGTGAGCTGGACCGGAGAGTGAAGGCAAAGGGGCCAACAAGTGCTAAGCCTCTCTGGGAACTCCTTCAAGATTGTTGGAAGACCATTTCCGGTGACTACCACTTGAAGCTCATCAAGAGAATGCCAAGAGTGTGCAAAGCAGTCATCAAATCAAAAGGTGGCTACTTTGAAGATCCTAGAATATAAGACATATTTTCAGTTGTTTCGCACTTTTTTGTTAAGTACAGTATATAATTCCACATGTGTTAATTCATAGTTTTGATGCCTTCAGTGTGAATGTACAATTTTCATAGTCATGAAAATACAGAAAAATCTTTAAATGAGAAGGTGTGTCCAAACTTTTGGTCTGTACTAATATATATATATATATATATATATATATATATATATATATACAGGGTCAGACTGGGGTGTCTGGGGCCCACAGGGAGAACTGACTCTAGGGGCCCACCTACAGCCATATGCAAATATCTGTTATCCGCTCTCCCTGTTATAGTGGAGCATTGACTGGCGGCTCCTGCACATCTACTGTGCACCACTATAACTGGGATGTACAATTACGGTAGTTTGCATTAAAGGGCTTCTTTGGTTAAAACAAGTTATCACCGATCCATGGGATCCACAGGATCGGTGATCACTTATTGATCGTTTGGGTCCGAACATTGGAAAACGCGCCTATCAGAAGAATGGGGAAGTTTCATCCCTGACAGGACACTTATCCCCATTTTAAAATGCAGCTTCCAAAAAAGAGCAGCGCTCACAGTCACTGAGGGAATGACTGGATGAGTGGTCGCATCTCACATGCCGCTCCAGTCTAATGGGGAGAAAAGCTCCACATTCTGCCGATTGTGTCCCAGCAGTCAGACCCCCACCAATCAATATCATCACTGATCCTGTGGAGAGGTGATTACTTGTTTTCACCAGAGAACCCCTGTAAGTGCATCTCTGCCGCTCTGGTCCAAGTATTTAATCTCTAAGGCTGCGGCCCCACTATCAGTATTTGGTCAGTATTTTTTCTCAGGAGTGGGAGCCAAAACCAGGTGAGGAACAATCAGAGAAAAGGTATAATAGAAACAAGTCACCAATTCTGTATTTATCACCCACTCCTGGTTTTGGCAGCTACTCCTGAGAAAAAATACTGACCGAATACTGATGGTGGGGCTGTGGCCTAATGGAAAAAAATCTTTTCCTAGTTAATATCAGCAAGAACAAAATGACTGCCATACACAACACAGTCCACTATATCAACACCAATAATACCACATACAAAAGAGACAAATATCGCCACACCATGACTAGATCACATATTACCACCACATAGTGACCGAATAATACTACATGCAAGGAACAAATACGGCCACACCATGACCAGACCACATATTACCACCCCAAAGTGACCAAATACTACAATACTGATCATGAATATGACGCGCCCCTGGGCCTGTGTCGCGCTGCGTTGCGCACGCGGGAGCTTACCCGGAGCCGGATCTCTTGAGGGTTGTAGTCTCGTGGCGGCGACCCGGTCCGCGCCCAGGGAGTCAAACTGAGCGGCGATGTACTAGCAGTAGATGGTTGGTGACTACGCCACCCGTTGAATGCAGCTATGGAGCTGCCGCTGCAGGGCAGACCGCTGAGGCCGGTGGAAGGATGGTGCAGCGTGGATGGTATAACCCCCAACGGGAGGGGTATGGCCTCAGGGCAGCCGACGTGGATGATGGGGGTAGCAGGAACCACTCAGAGACGGTGCGGTGTAGTTCAGGGTCTTTACTGGTGACAAAGATAGACCCTCCCGGAGTACTTGCTAGTGATAGGGGCCTGGTCAGTCCTTGAGCAGATGGGATCTCCCCTGGCCAGGCGGAGTTGTAGGCCTTCCCAACTAACTGTACTCTTCTGGCTACCTTGCTAGAGGCGGGAATAAGTAGCCCACGTCCCTGAGTGTACCGTGTGGTGCTCACCCGTATGGCCGGTGACTCGGGGCCTTCTAATGGCTTCCGCTCCACGATGGCGGTGCTGGTCCCACGCGTGTGACCGTGCCTTCGGGCTTCTGGGCCAGAGGACCTGAAATCCTCTGCCGGACGGTTTCTGCTGCTGGGTAGGAGTTAGTCCCCACAGCCTCGGACTCCGGGTCCGGTAAGAAATCTTCTCAGTCAGGGCGAGCTCTGTAGCTGCCAGCCCCTGACTCGTTGTAACACTGCTCCCCACAGAGCTCCTGATGTTTCTTGCTATGCTGCTTCTCTTCTCTACTCTTGTTCTGTCTTCTTTCTCACTCACTCTGCCTCAGCCCCGGGTTTTTATAGGGGAAGTCCTTCCCCTCCCAAGACTGGGCAGGAGGTGTGGCATGCACAGGATCCCTGACCAAAGGACCTCCCACCTGCTCTCAGACGTAATATCTCTATCACTGTGGCAACCAGACCCCTGGGGTGTCACATTCCCCCCTAGTGAAATTTAGTACTCCGGGACTAAACATATTTTTTTTTTTTAGAAAAACATAACAAGGTATAACAATGACAATACAATAAGAAAAACACATAAGATGGTTACGGCGTGTCCGCAACCGGGTGCAGTTTTGAAAAGCAAGGTGTCCATTTCACCAAAACAGGGAGACGTAACCAGGTAGGGGCCTGTCCTGCCCCGAGTCCTTAACAGTCTTTAGTCCATCCTGGGTTACGCTCCAACTATGTACAAGGATTCCCGGTAAATCCACCAAGGACTCCTAAAAAGAACTAGAAACACAAAATTATACACAAGCAACTATAAACAAGTAAACATTATAAGATAGCTTAAACATTTAGATCCTCCAACGTGCGGGTAGCTGGCCTCTAGTGGCCCTAGTGGACCTACGGAGCTGACTGTCTGGCCCTGAACTACAGGGTGTAGGAGCTGCCAAGGGTAAACTGGGCAGCTGTCCATGGGCCCTCTGGCTCACTAGGGGTATGGCAGGCTCACTATAAGCAGAGGGTTGATTTTCCGGGTCTGCTTGTGTAGAGTCTTCTGCCTCCTGGACCGGCTGTTCTTCCAGCTCTACCGGTTGCTCCGTAGGTTCTTGGGATGATGGTTGGAGGAAGGTGAGTACGGGTACCACAACTGCACCATTGACTTGAGTCCAAGACCGAGGGAAGTCCCCGAGCACGGTACTAACCATATCTTCCCTTTCCTCTACGGGTCGATGGTCTTCTTGTTCCTCTTCAGGGTTCCTCAGTTGTTCGGGACACTTCTTCAGGTGGTCCCGGGATACAATGGCTGTGGTTTCCCCTCCGTCTTTACTGATGGTACAGACCTTCGGGTTTTCGTGGCTTGAGGGCAGTACGGTGTACGGGTCCTTCTCCCACTGGTCGTCCAACTTGTGGAGCCGTCTCTTCCTCTTCAAGACCTGCTCTCCGGGTACCAGGGGAACAGCGGGAGCATACTGGTTGTAAGTTTTCTCTTGTCTTTCCCTAGCCTGACAGAGACTTCGCTCCACGCTCTCCTGTACTCTCCGGTACTGCTGCTGCCTCTCTGTGTCCCAGTCTGTTTCTGGTGAAGTGTCCTCGGGTGTCAGGACTCCCATTTCCAGGTCAACAGGTAACTTACCAGGTCTTGCCCTCATTAGGTAAGCCGGGGTACAGTTGGTGGAACCTACCGGGATGTGGTTGTATAGGTCCACCAGATCGGGCAACTTTTCAGGCCACAGACTGCGTTCTTCCAGGGGCAATGTTTTTAGAAGATCCATTACCACCTGGTTCATTTTTTCACAAAGTCCATTAGTCTGCGGATGGTAGGGTGTCGTCCTTATCTTCCGGCAGCCATACAGATTGCAGAATTCCTGGAAGACCTCCGCTTCAAAGGCAGGTCCCTGGTCCGTCAGCACTTGGTCCGGGTACCCGTGTGGACGGCAAAAGTGCTGCTGGAAGGCTCTAGCTGCTGTTTGAGCCGTTAAGTCCTTGACGGGGACGACAACCAGAAACCGGGAGTAATGATCCACGATGGTTAACGCGTAGACGTAGCCATTTCTGCTTGGGGTCAGTTTTACATGATCCAAGGCTACCAGTTCCAACGGTTGCCGGGTGACGATGGACTGCAGGGGAGTCTTCTGGCTGGCGCGGTCCTTCCTTCTCAGGTTGCACGGGCCACAGTCTCTGCACCACTTCTCAATGGTTCCCCTCATGCCTACCCAGTGGAATCGCTCGCGCAGCAGGAACTCCAGCTTCTTCCACCCGAAGTGTCCAGCTCCGTCGTGATATGCCTCCATCACCATGGCTGCGTCTCTTCGTGGCACCACTACTTGCCAGAGTAATTCATGCGTCCGGGAGTTAACCATTCTGCGGCACAACTTCCCTTTGTAAAGGAACAGTCGACTCTTCTCTGCCCATAGTTGTTTGGCTTCCTCCGGAGCGTCTGGTTCAAGGCGAGCCTCCGGCCGAGTCAGCATCTCCTTCACCAGTCGGACGGCAGGGTCGCTGTCTTGCGTTTTCGCCCAGTTGTAGTGAGGTAAGGGGTTCAACGTAGCAGCCTGCTTACTCCTTACCCGGTGGGAATACTGGATAGTCCCATGACGGTGGAACGCAGGGAGTTCAATTTCTTCCAGTCCCTCCGGATCTTCTCCTTCGTCCGGCAGGTTGGGCATCCTGGACAGGGCGTCCGCGTTGGTATTGGAGCGCCCTGCCCGGTATTTGATTATGAACTCGTAGTTGGACAGACGGGCCATCCACCTCTGCTCCAGGGCACCGAGTCTTGCCGTGTCCAGGTGTGTCAACGGGTTGTTATCCGTGTACACGGTGAACCGGGAAGAAGCAAGGTAATGCTTAAAGCGCTCAGTGACTGCCCATACCACGGCCAGGAACTCTAGCTTAAATGAGCTATAATTCTCGGGGTTCCTTTCGGTGGGTCGCAGTTTTCGGCTGGCGTAGGCGATTACTCGTTCTTTCCCCTGCTGGATCTGGGACAGTACGGCTCCTAGCCCGATGTTACTGGCGTCGGTGTAGAGGATGAAGGGCTGGCTATAATCCGGGTACGCCAAGATTTCATCCCCCGTGAGGGCCATCTTCAGCTGGCGGAAGGACTCTTCTTCTAGCTCTTCCCATTTGAAGGGCGGCTTCTGGTTCTTGGCCTTCCGGGACTGGCCTATCAGGAGGTCCTGCATAGGCGCTGCCTTTTTGGTGAAACCGGGAATAAACCTTCGGTAGTAGCCTACCAACCCGAGGAACTGCCGCACTTCTTTTACGCTGGAGGGGCTTGGCCATCCCTTAATTGCGGTGATCTTATCGGGGTCGGGAGCCACTCCGTCAGCGCTCACCACGTGTCCCAGGTACTGCACCTTTGGTTTCAGGAGGTGACACTTGGAGGGTTTCACCTTTAGGCCGTAACTCGCCAGAGCTTCGAACACCTCCGCCAGGTGTTTCAGGTGGTCCTCATAAGTTTTGGAGTATACGATGACATCGTCCAGGTACAACAGGACCGTCTCGAAGTTTCTGTGGCCCAGACAGCACTCCATTAATCGTTGGAAGGTTCCTGGGGCGTTGCAGAGTCCGAACGGCATGCAGGTGAACTCACTAAGTCCCATCGGGGTGGTGAATGCGGTCTTCTCCCGGTCCGCCTCTGCTACAGGAACCTGCCAGTACCCGCTAGTGAGATCCAAGGTAGAGAAGAAGTTAGCAGATCTTAAAGCAGCCAATGACTCCTCTATCCTTGGTAAGGGGTACGCATCCTTGTGTGTGATACGGTTGATTTTCCGGTAATCTACACACATTCTCATGGTGTTGTCTTTCTTTTTGACTAAAACTAGCGGGGCTGCCCAGGGGCTACAGCTATCCCGGATTACCCCAGCCTCCTTCATGTCTCTAAGCATCCCCTTGGCGTGTTGGTAATGTGCAGGGGGTACGGGTCGATACCTCTCTTTTATGGGAGGATGATCTCCCGTGGGGATGCGGTGTTCTACCCCCTTGACTCGCCCGAAGTCTAACGGGTGTTTACTAAACACTCTCTCATACTCTTGAACCACCCGGTAGACTCCCTGTTTCTGGTGGGAGGGAGTGGAGTCAGTTCCCAAGTGTAGTTGCTGACACCAATCCTCCATTACTTTCTTAGAGCCGTTACCTTCCTCCGGGTGAGATGGAGGCAAGGGTTCCACAGACTGTATAGAGTTTTGGTTGATGGTATATAATTTTGCTAGCGTGGCATACCGGGGCAGGTACACTTCCCTCTCCCCGATATTGATTATGCGAACGGGCACCCTCCCATGGCGTACATTGACCACCCCCCGTGCTGTCAAAATGGTGGGCCTACTGTCTGAGTAAACTGGTTCTACCATTGCCTGGTAATCTCTACCTCTCAGACCAATAGCTGCCCGGCACCAAATCATCATTTCGCTTTTTGGGGGCATGGCAATAGGGAAAGGGTCACACATTCTTACGCTACCAATCTCACCGCCGGAGAGTTCCACCTGTTGCCGTCGCATCAGTGCCCGGATCTCTTTCTGGAGCACTCGCTGCTCACCGGAGCTGGCGTTCTTGGCAACCTGCTGTAGAAGGAAAATCACCTCTGCAAGACAATTCTCAATTACATTAGTTCCTAGAGTTATTTTTGGGTGGCTCTCATGTTTGTCAATGTCTACAATGATCAGTCCCTGTGCTGCCAGTTCGACTCTACCGATTTTGATGGTCACCTCTTTAAATCCGATCTGTGGCACGGGCTGGCCATTGCTGGCGATGATACTCAAGTCGTCGTCAGGGTAGCGGGTAATATCCGAGTCATTCCAGTACTGCTTAAAGAGCACGTACGGGATAGTGGTGACCTGTGACCCGGTGTCCAGTAGGGCACTCATGGGAATGCCATCCAGTACCACAGGCAAGACTGGACGTCCTCCCACATATCTGTCGCGCCAGTTCGATGGGCCTGGTGATCTCTTTCCTGGGGGTTGGCCCTCTACCCCAGGTTGTGCCCGTTTAAAGAACAGTACCTTTCCATATGTCCGGGTTGATTGCAGCGGCGGCAGATGGGTCGTCCGTCCTCGCTGTATCGGTCACTGGGTCTTCCTCTGGCCGGTGGGGTCCTCCTTGGTCGACGCCACGGGATGTCCTCCGGTCCGGATGCCAGCTGGATCTTCCCTGGGGTGGAAACCTGTAAAGACTGCACAGTTCGGGTTAGCGCAGCAACGCTCTTAGCTAGCTCTTGGACCTGATGGCGTAGGTCTGGAGCCGGGTCATTGTCCAAAGCCTGCGCATCAGCTCCCACAGGCCCTGCCGACAAGGGCGCCGCCTCCTGGTGGTAAGTGATAGCTGGGCGCCTGTGGGTCACAACGCCACCCGGTGCCGGTTCTCGGAGCACCCGGATGGCTCTGTCCTTGAACTGTGCAAAGTCCAGATGGGGATCCTGTAAGGCCATTGCCCGCAACTGGGTTCGGTGGGCATTGCAATATAAACCCTCTATAAATTGTTCAGTCAACAGCCTGTCCTCGTTTCCCACCCCATCAGGGTCGGTCTGCTTTATGGCCCTCAGGGCCTCTTGTAGGTTTAGTGCATAGTCCCTTATACTCTCATGCGCTCGCTGCTTGCACCCGTAGAATCTAAGCTTAATCTCGGCTGAGGTGCGGGTATCAAAGGTGTCCTTCAGCCGGGTTAGTATCCCTGCGACAGTCTTCCTCCCAGGTGGCCAGGATTTTACTTCCCTTTTGGCTGCCCCGGTTAGTTGGGCCACCAGGATGCTCACTTTTTGCTCTTCTGTGAGGGGGTACACCTGGAAGAGGCTATCCAGCTTTTCTCTAAAGTCATGCAGGGTATGTGACTCCCCTGAGTACTGGGGTAGCCAAGCTGCTCCCGGGATATAGGGCATGGTGAAGGGCATAACTGCAGCAGCGGTGGCGCTGGCGGGGGTTGAGGCAGTGAAGCTCTCCTCCGTATCCAACATCTTCCTCCCCCCTAGTGGACCGTGGCCTACCTTGCGATGATCCTGTTCCGTAGGCCGCGGCTCCGCAGTGGATCGTCAGGGTTGAGGACCTTCCGTCGCGCTCCAGTGACGTCGGCGTCTGCTGGGCTCCTTCCAGGACCTTACGCAACGTCCGGAAGTGAGGCGGGGCTTCAGTTCTCGCGCGCTTTCGGAGTCCACGCCCCTCTTCTTCCCGCGCGGCGTCCTCAAGATGGCGTCCAATGGCGGGAAAACTCCACGGATGGCGGGAAGAAGGTCGAAGATGGCGCCGGATGGCGGGAAAACTTCGCGGATAGCGGGAATCTTCACCACTGGTAAGTTTGAACAGTCTTTGCTTTTCAGGCACGCAGTACCCGGTGGTTGCGGGCACGAAATCCTGCCGACTACGCCAAAGTTGACGCGCCCCTGGGCCTGTGTCGCGCTGCGTTGCGCACGCGGGAGCTTACCCGGAGCCGGATCTCTTGAGGGTTGTAGTCTCGTGGCGGCGACCCGGTCCGCGCCCAGGGAGTCAAACTGAGCGGCGATGTACTAGCAGTAGATGGTTGGTGACTACGCCACCCGTTGAATGCAGCTATGGAGCTGCCGCTGCAGGGCAGACCGCTGAGGCCGGTGGAAGGATGGTGCAGCGTGGATGGTATAACCCCCAACGGGAGGGGTATGGCCTCAGGGCAGCCGACGTGGATGATGGGGGTAGCAGGAACCACTCAGAGACGGTGCAGTGTAGTTCAGGGTCTTTACTGGTGACAAAGATAGACCCTCCCGGAGTACTTGCTAGTGATAGGGGCCTGGTCAGTCCTTGAGCAGATGGGATCTCCCCTGGCCAGGCGGAGTTGTAGGCCTTCCCAACTAACTGTACTCTTCTGGCTACCTTGCTAGAGGCGGGAATAAGTAGCCCACGTCCCTGAGTGTACCGTGTGGTGCTCACCCGTATGGCCGGTGACTCGGGGCCTTCTAATGGCTTCCGCTCCACGATGGCGGTGCTGGTCCCACGCGTGTGACCGTGCCTTCGGGCTTCTGGGCCAGAGGACCTGAAATCCTCTGCCGGACGGTTTCTGCTGCTGGGTAGGAGTTAGTCCCCACAGCCTCGGACTCCGGGTCCGGTAAGAAATCTTCTCAGTCAGGGCGAGCTCTGTAGCTGCCAGCCCCTGACTCGTTGTAACACTGCTCCCCACAGAGCTCCTGATGTTTCTTGCTATGCTGCTTCTCTTCTCTACTCTTGTTCTGTCTTCTTTCTCACTCACTCTGCCTCAGCCCCGGGTTTTTATAGGGGAAGTCCTTCCCCTCCCAAGACTGGGCAGGAGGTGTGGCATGCACAGGATCCCTGACCAAAGGACCTCCCACCTGCTCTCAGACGTAATATCTCTATCACTGTGGCAACCAGACCCCTGGGGTGTCACAAATACAAACCACAATACTAACAACACTGTTATTACCACCAGTGACATTATACACAGGAGCTCTGTATATAGTGTCAGTGTACAGGTAATACAGGGATCACCAGTGACATTATACACAGGAGCTCTGTATATAGTGTCAGTGTACAGGTAATACAGGGATCACCAGTGACATTATACACAGGAGCTCTGTATATAGTGTACAGTGTACAGGTAATACAGTGACCACCAGTGACATTATACACTGGAGCTCAGTATATAGTGTCAGTGTACAGGTAATACAGGGTTCACCAGTGACATTATACACAGGAGCTCTGTATAGAGTGTCAGTGTACAGGTAATACAGTGATCACCAGTGACATTATACACTAGAGCTCTGTATTTAGTGTACAGGTATTACAGTGGTCACCAGTGACATTATACACAGGAGCTCTGTATATAGTGTACAGGTAATACAGTGGTCACCAGTGACATTATACACAGGAGCTCTGTACATAGTGTATAGTGCACAGGTAATACAGTGGTCACCAGTGACATTATACACAGGAGCTCTGTATATAGTGTACAGATAATACAGTGGTCACCAGTGACATTATACACAGGAGCTCTGTATATAGTGTACAGGTAATACAATGGTCACCAGTGACATTATACACAGGAGCTCTGTATATATTGCACAGGTAATACAGTGGTCACCAGTGACATTATACACAGGAGCTCTGTATATAGTGTACAGATAATACAGTGGTCACCAGTGACATTATACACAGGAGCTCTGTATATAGTGTACAGGTAATACAGTGGTCACCAGTGACATTATACACAGGAGCTCTGTATATAGTGTATAGTGTACAGGTAATACAGGGATCACCAGTGACATTATACACAGGAGCTCTGTATATAGTGTCAGTGTACAGGTAATACAGTGATCACCAGTGACATTATACACTGGAGCTCTGTATATAGTGCACAGGTAATACAGTGGTCACAAGTGACATTATACACAGAAGCTCTGTATATAGTGTATACATAATATAGTGATCACCAGTGACATACACAGGAGTTCTGTATATACTATATACACACATGGTCAGAATTGTTGGTACCCCTCGTTTAATGAAAGAAAAACCCACAATGGTCACAGAAATAACTTGAATCTGACAAAAGTAATAATAAATTAAAAATCTATGAAAATGAACAAATGAAAGTCAGACATTGCTTTTCTGCTTCCACTGAATTAAAAAAAAAAATTAAACTCATGAAATCGGCCTGGACAGAAATGATGGTACCCCTGAAAATAATGTGACAAAAGGGACATGTTAAATAAAGTTGTGTCCACTAATTAGCATCACAGGTGTCTACAATCTTGTAATCAGTCAGTGGGCCTGTATATAGGGCTACAGATACTCACTGTGCTATATATAGGGCTGCAGATACTCACTGTGCCTGTATATAGGGCTACAGATACTCACTGTGCCTGTATATAGGGTTACAGATACTCACTGTGCCTGTATATAGAGTTACAGATACTCACTGTGCCTGTATATAGGGTTACAGATATTCACTGTGCCTGTATATAGGGTTACAGATACTCACTGTGCT
Source organism: Phyllobates terribilis (assembly GCF_046119375.1). Taxonomy (NCBI): domain Eukaryota; kingdom Metazoa; phylum Chordata; class Amphibia; order Anura; family Dendrobatidae; genus Phyllobates; species Phyllobates terribilis. Next base: position 143,342,154 of record NW_027362768.1, on the reverse strand, counting down.
TGTATATAGGGCTACAGATACTCACTGTGTTGTTTGGTGACATGGTGTGTACCACACTCAACATGGACCAGAAGAAGCAAAGGAAAGAGCTGTCTCAGGAGATTAGAAAGAAAATTATAGAAAAGCATGTTAAAAGGTAAAGGTTATAAGACCATCTCCAAGCAGCTTGATGTTTCTGTGACTACAGGTGCACATATTATTCAGAAATTTAAGATCCATGGGACTGTAGCCAACCTCCCTGGACGTGGGTGCAGGAGGAAAATTGATGACAAATCAAAGAGACGGATAATATGAATGGTAACAAAAGAGCCCAGAATAACTTCTAAAGAGATTAAAGGTGAACTTCAAGCTCAAGGAACATCAGTGTCAGATCGTACTATCCACCGTTGTTTGATCCAAAGTGAACTTCATGTAAGACGACCAAGGAGAACACCATTGTTGAAAAAAAAATAGTAAAAAAGCCAGACTGGAATTTGCCAAACTACATGTTGACAAGCCACAAAGCTTCTGGGAGAATGTACTATGGACAGATGAGACAAAAATTGAAGTTTTTGGCAAGGCACATCAGCTCTATGTTCACAGATGGAAAAATGAAGCATATCAAGAAAAGAACACTGTCCCTACTGTGAAACATGGTGGAGGCTCTGTTATGTTCTGGGGCTGCTTTGCTGCACCTGGCACAGGGTGTCTTGAATCTGTGCAGGGTACAATGAAATCTCAAGACTATCAAGGGATTCTAGAGAGAAATGTGCTGCCCAGTGTCAGAAAGCTTGGTCTCAGTCGCAGGTCTAGCAACAGGATAATGACCCAAAACACACAGCTAAAAACACCCAAGAATGGCTAAGAGGAAAACATTGGACTATTCTGAAGTGGCCTTCTATGAGCCCTGACCTAAATCCTATGGAGCATCTTTGGAAAGAGCTGAAACATTCTGGAAAAGGCAACCTTCAAACACGAGACAACTGGAGCAGTTTGCTCATGAGGAGTGGGCCAAAATACCTGTCGAGAGGCGCAGAAGTCTCATTGACAGTTACAGGAATCGTTTGATTGCAGTGATTGCCTCAAAAGGTTCAACAAAATATTAAGTTAAGAAGAAGAACCATCATTTCTGTCCAGGCCGATTTCATGAGGTTAATTTTTTTTTAAATTCTGTGGAAGCAGAAAATCAATGTCTGACCTTCATCTCTTCATTTTCAAAAATTTGTAATTTATCAGATTGAAGTTATTTCTGTGACCATTGTGGGTTTTTCTTTCATTAAACGAGGGGTACCAACAATTTTGACCACGTGTGTAGTGTAAGTGTACATGTAATACACTGACTCACCAGTGATGTCTCTAGGTGAAGTCCTTCATCTTCGCTTTTCTTCTTCATCTGGCACAGACAGCCATCACTTCTTCCAGCCAGGAATCATCTCTGCAGAAAATAACACACAGTTATTAATAACTGATCTCTTCTAGAGAATATTCCCACTTTCCCCCCCCGACCTCTACACTACACCAGTTGAAGAAAAAAAGTAACATAGTGCCGTCCTGCACAGTAACAGGACCTCTCTTTTGTCCCATCCCATGGAAAACAATTTCCTAAAAAGTAAATTATATTACAGAAGTAATAATGTAATAATAATTGGAATCTAAAGTAATAATGTTCCCCACTGGTCACCATAAACTAATAAAGTATGTTCCTCAATCTGGCTCCCAAACAGTAATTAAGTCCCTTGTCTAGCCAGGCACCCCCATATGTCCCTTCTGGCCACCATTTGTCTAGTGTGACCCCTCCATATATTTATCCTAGCACATGTGTATCGAGCCTGCCCCCTCCCATATACCCATCCTAGCCCCCCCATGTGCCAGTCTGCCCCCCCACATATCCATCCTTGCCTCCATGTTTCCAGCCTGCGCCCCCATATGTCCCCCCCATATATCCTCCATGTGTCCAGCCTGCCCTCTACATATTCATCCTGGCCTCCATCTGTCCAGCCTCTCCCCTCATATATCCATACTGCCCTTACCCCCTGCATATATCCATCCTGACACCCCCCATATATCCAGCGTGCCCCTCCATATATTTATGCTAGCCCATGTGTATCGAGCCCGCCCCCCCCACATATTCATCCTAGCCCCCCCCATATATCCATCCTGGCCTCCATGTGTTCAGCCTGCCCCCCCCCATATATCCATCCTGGCCTCCATAAGTCCAGCTTGCCCCCCCCATATATCCATCCTGGCCTCCATATATCCATCTTGCCCCCCCATATATCCATCCTGCCCCCCCCCATATATCCATCCTGCCCCCCATATACCCATCCTGCCCACCCCCCTTTGCCTGGGTCCACCTTGGTTCCCCCTTGTGTGTCCTGCCAGGGCTCCCCCTTGTGTGTCCAGCCAGGGCTCCCCTCCCTTGCGTGTCCAGCCAGGGCTCCCCCCTTGCGTGTCCAGCCAAGGCTCCCCCCCTTACGTGTCCAGCCAGGGCCCCCCCCTTGCGTGTCCAGCCAGGGTTCCCCCCTCGTGTGTCCAGCTTGGCCCCCCCTCGTGTGTCCAGCTTGGCCCCCCCTCGTGTGTCCAGCTGGGCCCCCCCTCGTGTGTCCAGCTGGGCCCCCCCTCGTGTGTCCGTCCAGCTGGGCCCCCCCTCGTGTGTCCGTCCAGCTGGGCCCCCCCTCGTGTGTCCGTCCAGCTGGGCCCCCCCTCGTGTGTCCGTCCAGCTGGGCCCCCCCTCGTGTGTCCGTCCAGCTGGGCCCCCCCTCGTGTGTCCATCCAGCTGGGCCCCCCTTGTGTGTCCATCCAGCTGGGCCCCCCTTGTGTGTCCATCCAGCTGGGCCCCCCTTGTGTGTCTGTCCAGCTGGGCCCCCCCTTGTGTGTCTGTCCAGCTGGGCCCCCCCTTGTGTGTCTGTCCAGCTGGGCCCCCCCTTGTGTGTCTGTCCAGCTGGGCCCCCCCCTTGTGGGTCTGTCCAGCTGGGCCCCCCCTTGTGTGTCCTGCTGGCCCCCGCCTTGTGTGTCCAGACCATTACACACACACACACACACCTCTTACCTTCCTGCGATCCCGTGCGGTGTCCTCCTTCTCCTGAGTTGCGCGCCTCCTTCACAGCAGGCGCATGACGATGACGTCATACGCCGGCCGGCGAAGGGAGACACGCAGCTTCAGCTGCTTCACTGGGACGTGCGCCGCGGTGGTTCAGGTAATGAACGCTGCGTGCGCGCGTCCCTGCATACACTGTGCCTGCGCTTTTAAAGGGCCCGTGCCCCTTAAAACCGCAGGATTTTTTTTTGTTCTCTTCTCCCCCCTCTACTCTGCAGCAGGGGCGGGGCCCACCGGGAAATTTCCCGGTATCCCGCCAGCCCAGACCGACCCTGTATATATATATATATATATATATATATATATAGAAATCTTATATTTTTAAAACTTTTTTCTTTATTTTTTAGTCCCCTTAGAAGACTTGAACCTGCAATTGTTTGATCGCTCATACTATATACTCATGTAATGAAAATCTCGGTCTCCTATGGCTGAGCTTCACAGGAGAACCACAGAGACAGCAATAGGAATCTTCAGCATTCATAGTAACTGATCGGTTCTCCGTGATCGCATCGCAGGGGGCTGACGGGAGCCGCTGCGCGTTCCATTTAATAGGCTGACCGACTTTTAAATGCTTAACAGCCATTAATAACATATCCATTTGCAAGAAGGTGTTAATGAGAGTGCTGAATGCTGTGCTCCGTTATCACCGGCGGTTCCATAGGAAATGGAGAGGAGGTGCGCCTGACCAACTACTACTGCTCCATTTACATGGGGCTTGTCTGAGCCCCAGTTCTTGGATAGGTGTAGTACTTCTTTTTAAGGTTGATAGGCAGGGCACATAGCACCTCTACATCTCACCTAACCCCCAATTGATGGGGTGCTTATCTTTTAAGCTTTTTCTACTAAAGTTTTTTGACGTTATGGGTACAAACGAGCCAGCACCTCCTTTCGAAAAGATGTGTAGTTAGATAGGATCGCAGAACAGCCATTAGGATAGTTGGGCAGAGGAGACCCCTTGTGCACTCCCCCTCAGGTTGCCTCTGTTATTGAGTAACCAGGCCTAGCTATGGCGTTATTTACACTGTCACTGGCCGATGGGATGTGGAAATCACGGTTAAGTAAACTTGTCATGTTACTTGTCACGTCAATATAAAGGCGCATTCACATGCAGCTTTGTACTGCACCGCAAGAATCCTGTGTCCTAAATGCATTTTGTGTTCTGGATTAACTGCAGTTGTGTGGGTTTTTTTTCCGTTAAATATTATTAGGGCTGGGATGTGGAAACATGGAGGAATCCTCTTCTATCAAAATGCAGTTGGTGGCAGACTTGTAGACAGTAGAAGGAATACCAAATTTTTTCCCCCTATTTTATTACATATAAAAAAAGTTCTATAAACCTCTGAACTAAATAATAGGCATATGGAGTTAACATTTATGGTGCTGAAGCTGAGAACGTTGGGGAGAGCTATCAAAATAGGTGCAAAGGGCTAAGAGGACCGAGTGGCCATAGCAACCAATCAGATTAAACGTTTCATTTTTCAGAAGCCCTTTTTAAAATGAAAGCTGTAAACTGATTGGTTGCTATGGGCAACTGACTTCCACTTTCTCTTAAACACTCAATGCATATACAGTACAGACAAAAAGTTTGGACACACCTTCTCATTTAAAGATTTTTCTGTATTTTCATGACTATGAAAATTGTACATTCACACTGAAGGCATCAAAACTATGAATTAACACATGTGGAATTATATACTTAACAAAAAAGTGTGAAACAACTGAAAATATGTCTTATATTCTAGGTTCTTCAAAGTAGCCACCTTTTGCTTTGATGACTGCTTTGCACACTCTTGGCATTCTCTTGATGAGCTTCAAGAGGTAGTCATCAGAAATGGTCTTCCAACAATCTTGAAGGAGTTCCCAGAGATGCTTAGCACTTGTTGGCCCCTTTGCCTTCACTCTGCGGTCCAGCTCACCCCAAACCATCTCGATTGGGTTCAGGTCTGGTGACTGTGGAGGCCAGGTCATTTGGCGTAGCACCCCATCACTCTCCTTCTTGGTCAAATAGCCCTTACACAGCCTGGAGATGTGTTTGGGGTCATTGTCCTGTTGAAAAATAAATGATGGTCCAACTAAACGCAAACCGGATGGAATAGCCTGCCACTGCAAGAGGCTGTGGTAGCCATGCTGGTTCAGTATGCCTTCAATTTTGAATAAATCCCCAACAGTGTCACCAGCAAAGTTCCCCCACACCATCACACCTCCTCCTCCATGCTTCACAGTGGGAACCAGGCATGTAGAGTCCATCCATTCACCTTTTCTGCGTCGCACAAAGACACGGTGGTTGGAACCAAAGATCTCAAATTTGGACTTATCAGACCAAAGCACAGATTTCCACTGGTCTAATGTCCATTCCTTGTGTTCTTTAGCCCAAACAAGTCTCTTCTGCTTGTTGCCTGTCCTTAGCAGTGGTTTCCTAGCAGCTATTTTACCATGAAGGCCTGTTGCACAAAGTCTCCTCTTAACAGTTGTTGTAGAGATGTGTCTGCTGCTAGAACTCTGTGTGGGATTGACCTGGTCTCTAATCTGAGCTGCTGTTAACCTGTGATTTCTAAGGCTGGTGACTCGGATAAACTTATCCTCAGAAGCAGAGGTGACTCTTGGTCTTCCATTCCTGGGGCGGTCCTCATGTGAGCCAGTTTCTTTGTAGCGCTTGATGGTTTTTGCAACTGCACTTGGGGACACTTTCAAAGTTTTCCCAATTTTTCGCACTGACTGACCATCATTTCTTAATGTAATGATGGCCACTCGTTTTTCTTTACTTAGCTGCTTTTTTCTTGCCATAATACAAATTCTAACAGTCTATTCAGTAGGACTATCAGCTGTGTATCCACCTGACTTCTGCACAACACAACTGATGGTCCCAACCCCATTTATAAGGCAAAAAATCCCACTTATTACACCTGACAGGGCACACCTGTGAAGTGAAAACCATTTCCGGTGACTACCTCTTGAAGCTCATCAAGAGAATGCCAAGAGTGTACAAAGCAGTCATCAAAGCAAAAGGTGGCTACTTTGAAGAACCTAGAATATAAGACATATTTTCAGTTGTTTCACACTTTTTTGTTAAATATATAATTCCACATGTGTTAATTCATAGTTTTGATGCCTTCAGTGTGAATGTACAATTTTCATAGTCATGAACATACAGAAAAATCTTTAAATGAGAAGGTGTGTCCGAACTTTTGGTCTGTACTGTATATATATACTGCTCAAAAAAATAAAGGGAACACTCAAATAACACATCCTAGATCTGAATGAATGAAATATTCTCATTGAATACTTTGTTCTGTACAAAGTTGAATGTGCTGACAACAAAATCACACAAAAAATCATCAATGGAAATCAAATTTATTAACCAATGGAGGCCTGGATTTGGAGTCACCCCCAAAATTAAAGTGGAAAAACACACTACAGGCTGATGCAACTTTGATGTAATGTCCTTAAAACAAGTCAAAATGAGGCTCAGTATTGTGTGTGGCCTCCACGTGCCTGTATGACCTCCCTACAACGCCTGGGCATGCTCCTGATGAGGTTGCAGATGGTCTCCTGTGGGATCTCCTCCCAGACCTGGACTAAAGCATCCGCCAACTCCTGGACAGTCTGTGGTGCAACGTGACGTTGGTAGATGGAGCGAGACATGATGTCCCAGATATGCTCAATCGGATTCAGGTCTGGGGACGGGCGGGCCAGTCCATAGCTTCAATGCCTTCATCTTGCAGGAACTGCTGACACACTCCAGCCACATGAGGTCTGGCATTGTCCTGCATTAGGAGGAACCCAGGGCCAACTGCACCAGCATATGGTCTCACAAGGGGTCTGAGGATCTCATCTCGGTACCTAATGGCAGTCAGGCTACCTCTGGCGAGCACATGGAGGGCTGTGCGGCGCCTCCAAAGAAATGCCACCCCACACCATTACTGACCCACTGCCAAACCGGTCATGCTGAAGGATGTTGCAGGCAGCAGATCGCTCTCCACAGCGTCTCCAGACTCTGTCACGTCTGTCACATGTGCTCAGTGTGAACCTGCTTTCATCTGTGAAGAGCACAGGGCGCCAGTGGCGACATTGCCAATCCTGGTGTTCTCTGGCAAGTGGCAAGTGTCCTGCACAGTGTTGGGCTGTGAACACAACCCCATCTGTGGACGTCGGGCCCTCATACCACCCTCATGGAGTCGGTTTCTAACCGTTTGTGCAGACACATGCACATTTGTGGCCTGCTGGAGGTCATTTTGCAGGGCTCTGGCACTGCTCCTCCTCTTCCTCCTTGCACAAAGGAGGAGGTAATGGTCCTGCTGCTGGGTTGTTGCCCTCCTATGGCCCCCTCCACGTCTCCTGGTATCTGCTCCATGCTCTGGACACTGTGCTGACAGACACAGCTACCCTTCTTGCCACAGCTCGTGCTGATGTGCCATCCTGGATGAACTGCACTACCTGAGCAACTTCTGTGGGTTGTACTGTAGACACCGCCTCATGCTACTGTACCTCTAGGGGTGAGAGCAATGGCAAAATGAAAAAGTGACCAAAAAACAGCCAAAAAGGATGAGAACAGAGAAATGGTCTGTGGTCACCACCTGCAGAACTGCTCCTTTATAGGGGGTATCTTGCTAATTGCCGATCATTTCTACCAGTTGTCTGCTCCATTTGCACAACAGCAGGAGAAATTGATTCACAATCAGTGTTGCTTCATAACTGGACAGGTAGATTTCACAGAAGTGTTATTGACTTGGAGTTACTTTGTGTTGTTTAAGTGTTCCCTTTATTTATTTGAGCAGTGTATATATAATCTATAGAGAGAGAGCTATAGATATAGAGTTAGATATCTATATAAATACAATATATAAATATATATATCTATATCCTGTACTGAGTGTTTAAGAAACACTGGAAGGTAATTGCCCATAGCAACCAATCAGTTTGCAATATAATATATATATATATATATATATATATATATATATATCATATTACTATAAAAATTATATATATATATATATATATATAATTGTATATAGTAGGCTATATATAGTATTATAATAAGTATATAATACTATATTAATATGATATATAATACTAAAAAAGATTAACTTTACTTTCCTATGAATTTTAGAACTTGATGCACAATATATTTTTGTTTGTGGAGCAATTTCCTGATATTTTTCAAGATTATATACCTAGATTGTGTGGCAACAAAAGAGTTAAAAATAATTCCCACCCAAAGCAAAGAGTAAAACACAGATTAAGATTTCAACTGGTTGGTCATGCACCTTTTCACCCCGTGTCCCTGACCCCGGGGGAGTGGGACGTTCAGTACCTAGACTGTGGGGACATTGGCTATTTTACCTTCCACAACACAAAGACGATCACTGAAGAGCAGAAGAACAAAAAAAAAGGTAAAAATATATATTTTTTTTAGTTTTTTCTTTTCTTTTTATACGAGGGATATAGGATTCATATTAGATATCATGATGATCATGAATTGTTTAAAGGGTTAATCCTCTATGGGGAATGTGATTGTTCAGGGATCCTCGTTCTCAGGACCCTCATGATGAGTATTTGGTGCATTTTTTTTTCCACTGCGTATTTTCATGCGCAAAGAAAGGAAGCTATAGTTGAAAAATTGTATATATAATTGGATATATAGGGTAATCTCATACCTGCTCTGCTTTTTTTTTATTTTTACCACTGCTGCGTTTATTGACCTATTGTTTTTTAAAACCACAGCATGCAAATATCCTTTTTATTTGCAGATTTTCTCCATAGACTTAAATGAGATGCAAAAAAATCCACGTATAGAAAACCTCAAATGCTTTTTTTATTGCTTTACCACAGTAGTAAAAATGCATCTAATCCGCACATGACTTCATCAATAACATTTTATCAAAGCTCAGAAAACCGGAGGTTTCCTAAACAAAGTAGTTTATTTAAAACTTGACATAACAGAAAGAAACAAGGAAACAAGTGTAAAAAAAAAAATAATGCAATAAAAACACTTAAAGAAAATAAAAATGAAATGAAACGCAATAAATAAACATACTAGTAACTAATTGAACTAATTGGTGCAGGTATGCTGCAGTATCAAAAGTGCACCAAATACTCCTCACGCCCCTTGAGCACTAGACAGATATGTCCGTATTGTAGAAATTCCAACACTATGGGGTAAAATAGTTATCGGACATGGCTCAAATTGTGCAAAATTTATCAAAATTGTTCGCAGGGCTTTGTAATTTGTGCCACTCTATGCCGCCTGTCTACATTTACACCAATACATTGAGCCTAAAATGGAAATTGGCACCTGGAACCTTGTCAGCCGCCAAAGTTACAGCTCTATACATCGCATAGGTTTCTTTTTTTTTTTACATTATTAACGCCAACATATTTTTTGGCCAAAATTCCTTGTGTAAAGTGTTTTGAAAAGTCAAAAAATTTTTGAAATGTGGAGTTGAGCAAAAATGTTGTGACTTGTGACCTTTTTCACGACCATTTCTCCCCGCTCTGTCCAAAAGACTCAGTGTGAATGTAGCAGAAACTCCAAGTTTTTGAGGAGTTTTGAGATTTCGAGAGTTTTCCTTCAGTTTCCGTTCAGTTTCGGCTCCCCAAACTCCTTGAAATTTCTTTCTGCACAGAGACTTGCAGTGTTTTTGCACAAAAAAAATGCAGTGAAGAAAAAAAAAATTTCTACAATAAATGTGCGCCAAAAACAGTTATAGTAAACTGCAATTGCATATTTTGAAGCAGACACCTGCAGAAAAAAACACAGCGAAGAAACATAGCATTTTCACACGTGCGAACATGGCCTCAAAAGGCAATACATACTCACTGAATCACAAACTAAGGGCAAATGCAGCATCCTTTTTTTCTCATATATGAAAAATTGCCCATAATGTTTTCAATGCGTTTGACCCACTTTTGGTCAGTTTTTACAATTCATGGTGCAAAAATTCTTAGCTTCTTAACCTGCATTGACGAGTTTCATCAGCAACAAGATGTCTCCATTTTTTTTTAGCAATATGTCGGCAGAAAAATAAGGAAATGTGAAAAGGTAGATTTATTGTAATTGGTCCATGCTCTATTCATAAAAATAAAAGATAGCACACGTAATAATAAAAATATGAAATTGGCCTAAGAAACTTCAGCTTATTTGTATCTGTGGAGTTGGAATTGCTTGGTTTTTCATTGCAAGAACAAATATAGGACATCATGTTTATTGGACTTTAGACTCTTATCAGTTCCATAAAAGAACACATTCCTGTGTCTATAATTACTGAGGTCATTTCAGTCCTTTCTACAGGGTGTCCCTAAAGTCTGGACACACAGGAATTCTCATTAACTATAATTTTAATTATTATAGAATTTTGCAAAGCGCATCAACCTTTGCATTGCAAATGATGGAAATTATATTGAAGAAGTTATTTAATTTAAATTGAATAAAATGTTAATAAATAAAATTTTTTGAAAAGATGTATTTTTGCCTATGTGTCCAGACTTTAGGGACACCCTGTATAATGGATATCATGGTGTAGAACGTACTGGAAGAAAGAATTGTCCGGTTGGATATAAAACTTAATGTGGAATGAGGCAAAGTCAAAAAATGGTGACTCGGGCCGCCCTCTGAAGATAACTGTATAAGGAAGTACAGTAGTCAGGGTGTTCAATAAGAAGAAAAGTAAAAGAAAATGTGGATATGCTGACAACACGGAACTATAAGAGGGCCGCCTAAGGAGAGGTTAGGATTGGGATACAGGGATAGGTGCTGTGGTAGGCGCCAGCAAGGGAAGAAAATTTATATGTTGGCAAGACAGGATATAATAATGGGAATAAGTGGTGTAGCATAGCTGGGAAGGACAGGGTTAAGTTCCTGCTGTGCAGGTCTTGATTAGATGCACCTGTGATGTTCTTGCTAAAAAGCAGGAAGTAGCTTCATGGAGTCACAGTCTCCTGAGGGAGTGTCAGTCTGCTGGATGAAGCAGAGTCAAGTGTGCTGCTGGTGAGTGATCAGCCAAAATGTGAGCTGAAGCTGAGAAAGACGTGTCGGGGTCTCATTCTGAATGGATACTGCGCTTGGCAGTCTGTGAGAGCTGCAGAGAACCGTGTGGAAACTGCAGCCTGTTCAATGTGAACTGTGCCTGGTGTTGAATGTTTGTTTGGCGATGGGAGCTGCTGGAGTTCAGGCTGACTGGGATGCTGCAACTGGTGGGATTGTGCCTCTACGGTGTATGAAGTCTGTTCCGGGAGAAAGGAGTGTAACCTGTTCAGGTGAGCCCGCACTGACATATGTGATCATGATTAAATGCACAGGCCATGTGCAGAGAACTGCAAGTATCAGTGGTTGATATGGACAATAGCTGTTTTGTTTGACCAACCTGGAGCTAACTCAGCCGTGAATGCGCAAGGAGATAGATAAGTGAGAAGACTCACATAGTTAATGCCTAACAGAGTGGCTGCAAATGAACACAGCCATCTGCTGGTCAAAGACAATAGAGAAAGTGAAAGCAGAAAGATATGCATTAGTAGGAACCCAAGAGTGAAGTGCATGTTCCTTCAGGGAAGAGATGGTAGAAGACGACAGGTCAAGTGAAAGCTGTGGCACAGTTGGTAATTATAAAAGGCCCAGGAGACCAGTGAAGGGGAGAAGTTTGTGCCCAAACCTGTAGCAGGATGGAAGTGTGATACAGCGAGCTGGCTTACAGCCATCATTGTGAGAGACCTTAAGATAGTGAAGAGCTGACCCGAGTAGTCAGTGGCGAGTGAAGAACTGAGAAATCAGATCTGGGAGACCGAACTGAGTGGGCTGAGCCAAGTCCAGAGATGAGAAATCAGATCCCGGAGATCGAGCCAAGTGGGCCGAGACAAGGCCAGAGACCAGAGACCAGATCCGGGAGATATGATCCAAGTGAGCCGAGCCAGGGCGGAGAGAGACCTGGCCACAGAGGAAGGACGTTTGTGTGAGACGTTACTTTCTGCGTAAACGTACGATGCAGAGTGAGGACCGGGGGCCATGCTTCAGAGAACGAATGCGGCCAGTGTGACGAGTGTACAGTAGAGTAACTTAAATTTGGGGCTTGCATCCTAGCGGGCAGTATCGTCAACTCTTGTTAGGGCCCGTGTGACATTTTGTGCAACTTAGAGAGTGACAATGGTGACGGGCCCAGTAGTGAGAGTGACGCCCTTTAGGTTAGGGTATTTGGACCAGACATCACTGACGATTATAGTCATTTGCTTGTAATTATAGAAGATAGTGTGTATATAACATTGCATAGATATCCTGTTTAGTTGTATTACCGTGTTCTGGTTGTGCTGCAATTTACTGAACTGTCGTTGTTCACTTTTATCCATGACACTGTGCTTATATACACTGTAGATTTATATATATATATATATATATATATAAGTGTGTGTGTGTATATATAATTACAGACCAAAAGTTTGGACACACCTTCTCATTTAAAGATTTTTCTGTATTTTCATGACTATGAAAATTGTACATTCACACTGAAGGCATCAAAACTATGAATTAACACATGTGGAATTATATACTTAACAAAAAAGTGTGAAACAATTGAAAATATGTCTTATATTCTAGGTTCTTCAAAGTAGCCACCTTTTGCTTTGATGACTGCTTTGCACACTCTTGGCATTCTCTTGATGAGCTTCAAGAGGTAGTCATCGGAAATGGTTTTTCACTTCACAGGTGTGCCCTGTCAGGTTTGATAAGTGGGATTTCTTGCCTTATAGATGGGGTTGGGACCATCAGTTGTGTTGTGCAGAAGTCAGGTGGATACACAGCTGATAGTCCTACTGAATAGACTGTTAGAATTTGTATTATAGCAAGAAAAGAGCAGCTAAGTAAAGAAAAATGAGTGGCCATCATTACTTTAAGAAATGAAGGTCAGTCAGTGCGAAAAATTGGGAAAACTTTGAAAGTGTCCCCAAGTACAGTTGCAAAAACCATCTAGCACTACAAAGAAACTGGCTCACATGAGGACCGCCCCAGGAAAGGAAGACCAAGAGTCACCTCTGCTTCTGAGGATAAGTTTTTCCGAGTCACCAGCCTCAGAAATCACCAGTTAACAGCAGCTCAGATTAGAGACCAGGTCAATGCCACTCAGAGTTCTAGCAGCAGACACATCTCTACAACAACTGTTAAGAGGAGACTTTGTGCAGCAGGCCTTCATGGTAAAATAGCTGCTAGGAAACCACTGCTAAGAACAGGCAACAAGCAGAAGAGACTTGTTTGGGCTGAAGAACACAAGGTATGGACATTAGACCAGTGGAAATCTGTGCTTTGGTCTGATGAGTCCAAATTTGAGATCTTTGGTTCCAACCACCGTGTCTTTGTGCGACGTAGAAAAGGTGAATGGATGGACTCTACATGCCTGGTTCCCACCGTGAAGCATGGAGGAGGAGGTGTGATGGTGTGGGGGTGCTTTGCTGGTGACACTGTTGGGGATTTATTCAAAATTGAAGGCATACTGAACCAGCATGGCTACCACAGCATCTTGCAGCGGCATGCTATTCCATCCGGTTTGCGTTTAGTTGGACAATCATTTATTTTTCAACAGGACAATGACCCCAAACACATCTCTAGGCTGTGTAAGGGCTATTTGACCAAGAAGGAGAGTGATGGGGTGCTACGCCAGATGACCTGGCCTCTACAGTCACCAGACCTGAACCCAATCGAGATGGTTTGGGGTGAGCTGGACCGCAGAATGAAGGCAAAAGGGCCAACAAGTGCTAAGCATCTCTGGGAACTCCTTCAAGATTGTTGGAAGACCATTTCCGGTGACTACCTCTTGAAGCTCATCAAGAGAATGCCAAGAGTGTGCAAAGCAGTCATCAAAGCAAAAGGTGGCTACTTTGAAGAACCTAGAATATAAGACATATTTTCAGTTGTTTCACACTTTTTTGTTAAGTATATAATTCCACATGTGTTAATTCATAGTTTTGATGCCTTCAGTGTGAATGTACAATTTTCATAGTCATGAAAATACAGAAAAATCTTTAAATGAGAAGGTGTGTCCAAACTTTTGGTCTGTACTGTATATATATACTGTGTATGTGTGTATATATATATATATATATATATATATATATATATATATATACACTGTATATATTTATATAAATAGTTTTTTGGTTTCTATGATTTTGTTGTCTTGGTGCTGTGCAATCTTTGGAAAGCAATAAAAATTACACCTGTTTGGACCAAAACTGCATTTTCTGTGTGAACGCTAATGCCTACCAGAGACTGAACCCCTACAGTGATTATTGTATAGGGTTAGGCTGGTTATAAGGTGATTTATAGGTGTAGAAACTCATTCACAGATAGATATAAGCAAATCTCACCATTATAACCTTTGGTTGTCACTACTTTTTTGCAGTTGGTCAAGAATGCAGTTTTGAAAGTTGGTCGGAGGTGACCAATGATTGCTTGGGGGAGCAGGGGAGGTGCGGTGGGCACTACTGACTCCTTAATTGGTTCCACTTGGGCCCTAATGTCGAAGAATGGGTTATGAATATTTTAGTTTAGTTGCCATAATATCCAAGTTCAAAACTGTTCTTGACGGAAGAAAAAGATGAAAAAAATGCTGATGTCTTGAATTAGAGACTGTGGTGGTGCTGTAATGGCCAATGGCATTGTGCTATAATGTATATCAGTATAAAAAAGTTCTCAAATTCTCACTGCAACTTATGAGAAAGCTTGAAGACATCAGTCAGATAAGAACAATTTATCATAAATTTCCTGCTTGGAAGTAACAAAGTCTGGGAAATCTAATGTATAAAAGTGCCATAAAAGAACTTTTTCCTATAACACTGCAGTTAGCATGTGATGTTTTATGGCCTGTCTTCTCACATTGTAGGCATGCATCTCCTTCCAGCACTGCTCCTAAGTCTTTTGGGCTTGGTTTCTTCAGAAGCCCAATATCCTGATATTTGCATTGCTAAACCCAAAGACATTCCTCTGAACCCTATGTGCATCTATCGAAAAGAAGTGGTAGAAGTAGAGGAACACCAGGAGAAGGAGGCCTCTCTTCCAGAGAAGATCCCTGAGAATACTAACCCTAGGGTCTGGGAACTCTCCAAGGCAAATTCCAGGTTCGCTATGGACCTCTTCAAAATTGTAGCAGACTCCAAGACCGATGCCGAAAACCTCTTTATGTCGCCATTAAGCATCTCTCAGGCCTTCACCATGGCAAAGCTTGGGGCTTGTGATAACACTTTAAAGCAGCTTATGGAGGTGAGTACAAAGTAGTGCTATAAGAATTCAGGTTTTTCGCTTTAAGCGTATTTTGCATTTTACATTTCTTTTACATGGAATGTCTCTGTTTAATTTGTTAATTTATTTTTTATCCTTTAATTCTATAGGGTGGCCATATTGAAGGCAGTATGCTTCCTTTAGACCTATAGACAGTGCAGCAGCACCTTACAATGGCTGCAATTAATGGGAGTTTATCGTCAGAAAAGTGTTTGCAGTCTTATACAGTCTCCGCAAAGACCTGAAAATGGCAAGGAATTGAATAGATGAACTGCAGGCCTTGGAAATGGCCGCTAAATAGTGTATGATGCTGTGATGTTCTGCTTACATAAGGACGCTGATCTGTGGGGTGTCGTGCATCATACCCCCATCCATCTGATATTTATGACCTATCCTCAATATTAAAGTAGTGGACAACCCTTTTAATTACGTAATTTTTCAACTCTGAATATGTAGTTGTTCAGCCTTAACAGTTGAATGTATGTTACGTTAAAGCGATTGTCCCACAGATGCAACTTATTACCTATCCACAGAATAACTGGTGGTCCCACCAATAATGAGAACAGCACTCGGCCAACTCCGTCACTCCAATAATCTTTAAAAGGAGTGACACCCCTCATACTACCCCATTCACACGGTTAACATCAGACCCACATTCTTGTGATTTGATGAGGGTCCTGGTGGTGGGATCCCCAGTGATTAGACAGTTATCAAGTATTCTATTGATGGGCGATAAATTGAGATTGTAGGTCAGCCTCTTTAAACATATGACTACATTAAAATTAATCTATATTAAATTAAATCAAGGGATTCTTAAACTTTTCCTGTGGACCACAAGGCTTCATCAGTGCTAAACCTCATGCCAAATTAAACCACTTCCAAGCTGTGTTGAATTAGGTTTCCTTGATATTTCTAGAGGAAGTAATTCTGAGGGACCACACTCCATCTCTATAGAAGATTATAAGCACACAGGACATATTCTCAATAAGTGTAGTGGTGTATTTCTGTAGCAAAGACTTAAAACCCAGTGGCAAATGATTGACTCCAAAGGCATCTCCAAATGAGGTTGTCTTTTGCTTGACCTTTGGACCCATTATTCTGTTAAAGACTTAACACATTGGCAAAATGTAGGCCAAAGCGACTGAAATCCATGGGTTTGGCCAACAGTCTAATGTATATGGAGGCGCCAACCAACTACTTGTCGGGGAAGAGGTGGATTGGGCATTTAGAGTATTGGACTGCCAATCATATTGTTCTCCTGGAGGTAAGCCACCAGCTAACATGTCAGCTGGTGGCTCTATTATGGAAAACATGAGTGCTTTGCCAAGCGAACATGTATGGGAGAATCAGTCAGGATGGTTGGCAACCAGGCGATCAGCCAAAGCATCATTCAGCCAACAGCATCTAATGTGTATGGGGATCTTGAGCCTATCGGAAGATCGTCGGGTATTCTTGTTAGCCAGTCCAACCCTTGCCTCTGATGGACTACCAAAGTGGTAAAATGCTGACAATAATCCTCACAATCTTGTATAATCAGATATTTACTTCCAGTTAAACCTCGGCTATCTTTCTATCCTGTAAATAATGAATTTACTTCTTATAATAGGTTTTCCACTTTGACCAAGTTTCTGAAAAGGCCTCCGATCAAATCCATTTCTTCTTTGCAAAATTAAACTGTAGACTTTACCGAAAAGCCAACAAGTCATCAGAACTGGTATCTACCAATCGTCTCTTTGGAGAAAAGTCTTTGACCTTTAACCAGACGTATCAAGAAATCAGTGAGGCGGTTTATGGAGCTAAATTATGGCCTCTGAACTTCAAGGTGTGTGGACTCACTATGCAAAATCAGAATGAATTTCTCATAGGCCCAGCATCAGTCTCGCTGTATAAGTGAATTCATTATATGACTGCAGCTTTGGAGTTTAACGTGAATCTATGAATATAGTAATATTCAATGATTATGTTTTTGTGTATTAGGAGAAAGCTGAAGAGTCTCGTGAAACCATCAATAATTGGGTGTCCAATAAAACAGAGAAGAAAATCACTGATGTGATCCCAGCAGATGCCATCACAGAAGATACCATCCTTGTCTTGGTGAACGTCATCTACTTCAAGGTGCGAAGTTACACAAAATGTTCACACAGCTGAACCTGGAGAAACATAATTCTCCAGGTCAGTACAATTAAGGAGTTACCAAATGTTAGTTTATTCTACTATTTTAATTGGCTTAAAAAAATTCATTTTGAAAAAAAAAAAATTGTCTCCATTTTCTGAGACCCTTAACTACCATCAATGGAGTTGTGTGGGGTTTGTTTCTTTTTTTGCATGACACATGGTGTTTTTTTGTGTACACAATTTTGGGGTACATACTATGATTTGATCGCTTCTTACTGCATTTTTTGTTGCGGCAACTGAAAAACCGCAACTGTGGCTTTCTGATTTTTTTTTTTTTATTTAATTTTTTTTATCTTGTTTTCTGCTGCTTTTATCATTCAACTTAATTAATTTTATTTTTTGATAGATCTAACATTTCTGGACACTACAATATCACATATGTTTGTTTTATTTTATTTTTTTATTTCTTTATTGTTAACTGGGGAAAAGGTGGCTGATTTGAATTTTGTTATATATATATTTTTAGAAAATTTATTTTTCTACTTTTTTTATTTATTTCTTAGACCCTTCAGGGGACTTGAACCTGCGATTGTCTACTACTATATACAGCAATGCCATAGTATTGCTGTATATAGCCAAAGTTAGAGTCTTCTATGATGCCTAGCCACAGGCTGGGCCACACAACAGGGGGGGCGTTCAGCTGGTCCCCAGCTATCATAGCAGCTCATCGGCTCCCTGCGATTGTATTGCAGGGGAGTTGATGGACGCCTTAACTATCGTCATAAAATATTTATAAATTCCCGGGCAGAAAGAGCTCACTTACAGATTCTTAGATAACTTATTCTGCAGCCAACAATAGACGTTGCAACACAGAGGGTACAGATGGCAAACACTGCGAAAGTTTTAAAGAAACATAATTGAAAAAATTATGTTTAGCCCAAAATACATGCATTTAATTAAAGAAAATGTCCCTCAAAGATGTCCCATGTCCTTTAATCCTTATTATCTTTAGGGCTTGTGGAAGTCAAAGTTTGACGCTTTGAATACGGAAAAAGCAGAATTCCACGTTCCAGGGAGAACAGAGTCCTGTGTAGTCCCAACCATGTATCAGGAGAGCAAGTTCCGCTACGGCTCCTATAAGGATGATGCTGTCCAGGTTCTTGAATTACATTACAAGGGTGATGATATGTCAATGGTGTTGGTTCTGCCATTTGAAGATACCCCGCTTGAAACAGTGGAGCAGAAAGTGACCCTGGAGAAGTTCTCAGATTGGTTAAACAATCTTCAAGAAATTCAGTTATCTGTGCATCTCCCCCGCTTCAAGATTGAAGACCATTTCAGCGTTAAAGAGAAATTAGAGAAGTTGGGTCTTGTGGATCTGTTTGACCCACAAACTGCGCGGCTGCCAGGTAATGATTGTGCTGGTGCTAATGTGATCCTTGATGTAAACTTTAAGATATCAATACACAAAGTGAAATTGGACTTGAATGTGAATCAGTTTACATGAAGCAGTTCATGTTTCTCCGACTGAATGGATAAATGTAAATTTTTGCATTAGTAAAAAAAAAACAACAACTTTTTTTTCCTCAGTGTGCTTGATCCGAATTTGATCTACAAATTGGCTAAGAAAATGAAATTTTTTTTTTGCTGATAATCAGACATATTACTATCACTGTATACCAGAGGTGGGCAATTAATTTTCCCAAGGGGCCATATGAGAGACCATGACTGTTGTGAAGCCGAACTAACAGGCTGAAATTAATTCAGCTGAATATTAATATTAACCTATTAATTATAATTATTTTATATAAATATTAATTGTATCACTTAATACTGAGCAGAATTAAGTATGCTGACATCCCCCTGTATATTGTTTGAGCCTGCACACAGTCCATTTTATATATCGTATGAGCCCCCACACAGCCCCCTATATACGTATGAGCCCCCTATATACCGTAAAACCCCCCACAGAGCCTCCTATATACAGCATGAGCCCCCACATAGCCTCCTATATTCAGTATGAGCCCTCACACAGCCTCCTATATTCAGTATGAGCCCTCACACAGCCTCCTATATACAGCATGAGCCCCCACATAGCCTCCAATATTCAGCATGAGCCCTCACATAGCCTCCAATATTCAGCATGAGCCCTCACATAGCCTCCTATATTCAGCATGAGCCCTCACATAGCCTCCTATATTCAGTATGAGCCCTCACACAGCCTCCTATATTCAGTATGAGCCCTCACACAGCCTCCTATATACAGCATGAGCCCCCACATAGCCTCCAATATTCAGCATGAGCCCTCACATAGCCTCCTATATTCAGCATGAGCCCTCACATAGCCTCCTATATTCAGCATGAGCCCCCACATAGCCTCCTATATTCAGCATGAGCTCCCACATAGCCTCCCTATGTATAGCCAAATATCCCATACACATGAAATAAAAACAAAACAAAACACATACTCCCCTCGCTCCCGTTCCCTCGGCACTCTGCCTCTGCTCCTGTCTCCAATGCAGACTCTCCGCAGTGCACAACTGACACGATGAAATGACGTCATTGTGTCAGATGTTTCACATGATGATTGGTGGAAGAAGGGGCTGGCGGCCCCTCCTCCACCAATGCAGACAGCGGGCAGGGTAGGGCATGGTGCGGCCCGTGGGCAACTGTTTTAAGCCCCTCAGCTGTCTCAGTTCAAGGGCCGGACTGGAACAGCCAGCGGGTCGGATGTGGGCCACACTTTGGCCAGGTCTGCTGTAGACTATAATGGTTACATGTCCTAAATGTGAAAGACACAGATTGAACACGTTCATGAAAAACGGACATGTGAATGTGACCATAGAAAAACATGACTGATATTCTAGAACATTATCTACATGCAAATATTATATTACTCATTCACAAATTTGCCTACGCTTCTGTATAATATTAAACTAGGTAGTTTGTTAAATAAATGATTAGACGCTGCCCATGTCTGTACATGTTGCAGTGTTCTGTGCAAACAACACTGCTGATGTAGGTGAGGTAGGGAGTTACTGCAGCTCAGTGGCCTAGCGGGGGATTCACCCTCTCACCGGTGGGCCAGTCCAAGCCTGGTACGTCGTGAAGTGAAGCATTTCCTTGTAAACTTTGCATCCAATGTTCCTTCTATATATTATATTAGCTGCTGTGTTTTAACCTTTTTTTCTTTGTCAAATTTAAATTAATCTTTTTATAGGGATTGTTTCCAGTGGAAGATCAGACTTGTATGTGTCAGATGCATTTCACAAAGCATTCTTAGAGGTAAGATAATACTGGTGAAGGGTGGACAATGCTTGAGGAACTTAGAATTTATCTAGAGGTGTGGTGAGTAGTGATGAGCGAGTATGTTCAGTTAACCCTTTCGGCGAGTATGCTTGGGTGAGTACTAAGTATCTTCAGCGTACTCGGTGATATGTTTGAATCACTCCCGCGTGCATGATTTGCGACTGTTTGACTGCTTTAATACATGTGAGGAATGCTTGTTTCTTTCGCATTCCTCACATGTATTAAAACTGTCAAACAGTCGCAAATCATGCACACGGGAGCGATTCAAACATATCACCGAGTACGCTGAAGATACTTAGTACTCACCCAAGCATACTCGCCGAAAGGGTTAACTGAACATACTCGCTCATCACTAGTGGTGAGCATTTTGAATCCACAGATGCCTCACAGAACTTTGTAGCACTGGGCAGTGAAATCGAAAAAAAATGTTTCCACTAAAATGTTTTAGCTCCAAAATTTTCATTTTCACAAGGGGTAATAGGACCCCAAAATCGACCCTATAATTTATTAGGCATTTGCTCACGAACACAGTGATGGTCCATGTATGGTCGGAAAGTAATATTTGGGCCCTTGACATCTACTGGGGTAGATTCAGGAGGCCCCCATTATATCAGATGGTCCACAAAACCGGTGGACTTTCATTTAATGTGTATAGGGGTCCTTTATTTTTCAGGAAGTGATGAAGTAGAGTCCCCTCAGTCCCAGATCAAGGGGTGATGAAGGATATGCATTCAGAGACTTGTCTCTATTTATTTGATGCTTTCTTAGTTTATCTAGACCATAGATATGGCTCTAATGTAACCATCTAATATTCATAAAATGACTCTGCTTATCTTGTTCCAATCAATACAGTAAAGCTGGCAAGTGAACCTATTTTTTTGCTCATGTGACAAGTGTAAAATTAAAAATACTTGAACATACTTTGATAGTAATGTGCAGAGACACATGTAGGAAGAAAAAAATAAACCGTGCCACGCCTCTTCACAGGTTGTCTGCGGTATTGCAGCTCAGCTCCAATAGCAAATACATATTGCAAATGCATAAAGTGGTTTAAAAGATCACAAAAATGTTTTTTTTTTCTATGTGATTGTGGGAACTAATAAAATCTTTTTTCTTTAGGTCAATGAAGAGGGCAGTGAGGCGACAGCGGCAACTGCTGTTTCGATGGCCGGACGCTCATTCGGCCCAAAGAGGGTCACATTTAGAGCCAACAAACCCTTCCTGGTCTTCATTCGAGAAGTTGGAATCAATGCTATTATTTTCATGGGCCGAGTTTCTAATCCTGGATGTAATTAACATTATATTATGACCATAGTTCAAGCCACTTCCACATATCTGCTGCCTTCTCGCCTTCTTAAAGGCACATTATCGTTTTTTTTTTCCACTTGTTTACCTAATGGATATATTAATATTTGATGCTATAATAAAACTTGATGCTGAATAAAAATCACATTATAAGTCTGTCTTTGCTTTTCTCTATGTGTTTGGAGAATAAGGCATATAGACCCCTCTTTTCTCTGGAATATGGACGCTCAGGACCCCTTTTTTCTCTGGAATATGGACGGTCAGGACCCCTTTTGCGAGCCATAATGGAGATTTGATCTCTAAGCAGGTATTTTTAATGGCCAGCATGTTATGTTATATTTTCCCATGCAACAGTCAGAATTAAGGAGGACCTCTCACCAGTTCAAAAGTGTCCAGTTTTTGCTCTTATTTAATTCTCAGTGCTCCCCTGAATATTCCTTTTTTTTTTTTTTAAATCCACCATAGTGTTCCAAAGATACAGGCCTTTTTTATTTAGTGCTTACGTCTATGGACTTAACAAGTGGGCGTGGCTTACCTATAATAATGCAGTGCAGCCTAAAGACACGCCCCCGAGGATCCTGTGAGCCACACCCCCTTGTAAAGACCATAAAAATTAGCACAAAATAAAAAGGCCCATAGCTCTGAAACCGTACAGCACATAAAAAAATGCACAGGGGAGCAGCAGGAACAAAATAAGAGCAAAGACGGGACACTTTTGACCTAGTGTCCGATCCTTTTTAAAGGATCAGATGTGTTGGACTCAATATGCCTGATCGTTTATTGTCCCAGAAGAGGTGACGTTAGTGCATTACATGACTTCACGCTGCCAGTCTCTGATTCCTCTGCGCCAGGCCCAAGACTTTGAGCACTGTGTGGATGCCATAGAGACGTCACCCACTTCTATCCAAATAGAAGAGGTGGCATTTGAAGGGACCGGAGTAGCGCTGATCGCAATCTGGATTCACCCACCAGTCCGGACCACGCAATTTTTGCTATGTAATCTGAGAGAAACATGATGTATGGGGCAGAGATCCTAATTCCAGAGATGTGTCACTTAATGGGCTGTGTTTTGCTGTTTCAATACAATCAGTGTTTTATTAGCAGGAGATTATTACTACAGGACTAGGTGTCTCGTGCCTCCTAGTCCAACCACGCCCCCAGTACTGATTGGTAGCTGTCAATATACAGTGTACACAGAAAGCAGCCAATCAGTGGTGTGGGCGGGGTTATACAGGGCTCAGCGTTCTGAGCTCTGCTAGATTTGCAGCAGAGAAAACCGTGATGGCCCTGTATTAGGGATAACATTATCCTTTTTGTCTGGAGTGTTCCTTTGTTTGAGGCCCATGCATCAGTACTGGGAGAGGGAAGCCTTTGCAGTTTATTAAAAAAAATCGAACAAGACAGCAGAGTTTGCACTCACATATATCTTTTATTCATTTTTTGTGCCAATTTAAACCCCTTGTGAGACGTCTGGATACAAAGCTCCAAATTAAATGTTGGGGGCAATTAAAATACAGTCCCGACCCATTCTAAATGGAAATTCAAATGACATCTTCCCCTCTGACAAGCCCGGAATCCTAATGTGTGGAGTTATTTTATTTTTTTTACAAGAAAAGCATACATTTTCACAGTCGTAGAAGAGTTAGAGTCCAATAAAAACCGTGTTCATTATAAATAAGTGATAAATGGATGTCTGGTTCTTACAAAATGTACTCTGTACTCAAACACAAAAGCATTGGTCAGGCAAATAATAAAAAATAAAATAAAATAAAAATCAGAATTTAACTCGAGTAGTCGTATGCGGCAATAATAGGAAGTCCTGAATAAATTATTCTCATTTCTCAGACTTAGCATGCAAATGTCAATATAAAGAATAAAGGTTATTCACTATGATGAGACAGTACCAGGTATATAAAAACCAGGAAAAAAAATGTACTACAGCTAAAAGTAAAAAAAATAAAATAAGATAAAAAAAATAAAAATCCTCAGCTTTTTTATAATGGTTTTGCTGTGGAGAAAGGAAGAAGATTTGTAACGCAGTTGACCTGCAAATGAGATAAAAGAATGTACTCGATGCAGGAGAGAATTCAGGATTACTGTAGTAAATATGCAAATAAATAAAAATCCCGCCCATGAGGTTCTCCTGCTTTATTTCATATAAAGCATGAACAATCCTGACTGCCAAGTGCTGGTACTGGAGTCCACTTTAACGGGTAAAAATCATGGATCCACCAATGTTCTAATGATCCAAGTCTGGATCATCGTATCAAGATCCAAACTTGGTTCAGTAGAACTGGGGTGGTCCAACATTATGGATACCTAAATATGGACAGGGGGGGAATCACTGTGTCTTAATGATTAGCGCTAGGGTACTGGGATCGAATCCGACCAAGGACAATATCTGTATGAAGTTTGGTTGGGTATCCACAACCCACACACTATACTGAAAGTTTAGCCTGCTTCCTAAAAAATAAGGTATGTCCAAAATACAGTAGATTGTAAGCCCCATTGGGAACAGGGACTGAAGTGAATGGTGACAACTGAATCTCTGTAATAAGTTGGCTACAAGGAACAGGTAATAAATAACTAAAAAAACCTGTCTTCATGTCTATGGTCGGCTTAAAGAAGATCTGTCACTAAAGTTGAGTGAAAAATGTTGCAGGATTCTAGGCAAAATTTCCGGCGAACCCAGGCTCTGAGAACCTCCTCTTACCTGCCGGCATCTCTTCTGAATTAGTAGGCCTGGCTATGACTATGTCATGCTGGGCCTGCTAATCAGAAAAGGGCCTGAGGATACCAACAGGTAGGAGATATGTCTCTAGTTCAGCGGACACGACCGCTTGGCCAGGGTCCGGGTTTTTTGTTTAAAGGGATATTCCTATCACCAAACTCCTATCCCAATATGTAGTACGTGTAATAGTAATATTAGCAAATACCTCCAATTAGAAATGTAGTAGTTCTTCTGATAAGCTATGTCGCTTACCCCTTATGAAGCTTAGATATCCATGGTTACAACCACTACCAACTGTCACTATATGAGTGGTCATAAACATGGATTCCTACACTACTGCAATGCCCTGCACATGGGGTAAGCGACATAGCTTACCAGAAGAACTATACTGCATTTCTAATTGGACCTATTTGCTAATATTATTATCACACCTACTACACATTGGGATAGGATCTTTGAGATTGGAATACCTCTTTAACGCTAGCAGTCACCTCTCTGGACCCTTCTGTTTTAGAAAATTATTGCTTTCTCCATAAGATAAAAATTCCTTAACACTTTTTCTTGAGCTATTTCTTTGTCATTCCTCCTCAAAATGTGTGAATAAAATAGATGTTACCATTTTCCTCACCAAAAGGGCTACAAAGTCTGACAAGGTGTGACAGTGTCAGTTTATAGAGAACCTCAATATCTGCAAGAGGAATGGTGACACCCAGTTGTCAATTTATTCACACATTTCCAGGAGAAATAACAGAGGAAGAATTCTTAATAAAGCTGATTTATGGGAAATGCAGATATTTACTACAATGGACATACCATCAGCTTTTTGTAATGACCAGAGAACCTTCTGTGTGATTAGCATCTGCATTATATTCTATGTCGACCATTGCCTTTTTGTATCATTGGTGACCGTGCACCAGTTGAATGATGGCACATTATTTGGGTGCTCTGCCATACGGTGCTGGCGTGTTATTTTACTTACTGGTTTATTTATTTCACCATTATAATATTAGCTGTAAGTTGTGAAACTTCTTGACTTCTCAAATTTCAAACTATTCAATTATCATCCCTTATTTTGAGCAGAACCCTGTCTTAGGCCACGTTCACACTATCAGTATTTGGTCAGCATTTTACATCAGTATTTGTAAGACAAAACCAGGAGTGGAAAAATCAGAGGAAAAGTATAATAGAAACACATCACCTCTTCTGCATTTCTCAGCCACTTACAAATACTGATGTAAAATACTGAACGCGTGAACGTGGCCTTACAAAAGCTTCACTTTTGACATCCCAAATCGATCAATGAGCGACATTATGGAGGATTGAGGTAAACTGCCCATAGATGGTCACAAATGCTAGAATATTATCGGCCACTTATATCAAATGATGGCCACATACACTCTCCCTGAAAAGTACTGACTTTCATCATTGACCAGAGATCCCTCTTCACATATGGCAAAAAAAATAGCCAACAACAGTTGGACAAAGCTAAGTAAAAACCTCAATCTAGACCAGGGATGTCAAACTCAAACACACAGAGGGCCAAAATCAAAAACTTGGACAAAGTCGCAGGCCAACCAGTATACAGTATAATGGGCCCCACAAGGTCCTCCATGCAGTATAATGGGCCCCTCAAGGTCCTCCATGCAGTATAATGGGCCCCTCAAGGTCCTCCATACAGAATAATGGGCCCCACAAGGTCCTCCATACAAAATAATGGGCCCCACAAGGTCCTCCATACAAAATAATGGGCCCCACAAGGTCCTCCATACAAAATAATGGGCCCTACAAGGTCCTCCATACAAAATAATGGTCCCACATATGGGTGGTGGTTCAGGTGTCGCGGGCCAGAGGTTGACATGTATGATCTAGACAGTTAACAGACTGCGGTGTATGGAAAGCTACAGAAATATGGCATAAAGGGTTAAAACGGCATGAAGTACAGTAATACAAGGATATGTACTATGTGGCCAGAAAAATTATATTCTCATCCTCGGTGATATCGACTCAATCGAGGATGCTCGTCATGTGAATATTATATTCCTTTTTTTTTTTTTTAAAATAAATGCACCAGAAATGGTACACTATGAAAACCAGATTTGCTGAACAAAAAAAGCTGATGTATCAGTATATAGGCAGTGAGAGTCTATAATGCAGGATCAGCCCATCTGTCACTTTAGCGGAATTTGCTTAAATCTAGGTCCTAATGTTGAGGATGATGAGCGCTGAGTGGCTAAATTCACAGCTGAGAAGTTTTTGAAAAGAAACCAGGATACATCCCTTGCCTTCATGCTAACTTAAAATACACACTTCAATAGTTCTCAATCAAAAATAACCTATGAGAGAGAGCCGGCCCCCGAGGACCAGGTATAATGTAACAGGCAGACGCATCGCCTGCTATCGACTGTCACATGCATTCCAATCCAATAAAACTGTTCAACAGTGAAAGCTGTAAACTTGCTGTACATGGTGCACGAAAGCAGAGCACAGCTTCCTAAGTGTAAAGTTATGCAACTTTCTAAATAGTCTTCATTAAATATTTTCTACCAATTTGTGACACTGACTCTGCTGCATCCGTGAAGCTCTAAGGAAAGGCCAGTCCAGCAAAACGTCCATCGACTCTTATGAGTTATTACACATAATTCTATATGCACAGCGTGCTTACTCTCTGCCGTGGTCTATGCAGCCAAAGAAATAGGCAACAATTCTCATTCCCTGTGTATGCCCAGCTAACGAGAGATGGTCTTGGACTGGGAAAAAAGGGGCAGTTTATATTCCAACTACAGTGCAGCACATGACCATAGGCTTTGTCTGGTATTGCAGCTCACTCGAGTATTTAGGTGATGGTGGTTATTTGAGATTAGGGGGAAAAAAGGCTCCTTTTTTGTTTTTTCCCAGAAACGTCGCCATCTACGGCCATGGGCTATATTTGGTTCTGCAGCTGAGTCTTATCGCTCATTCAGACGAGTGTCTGAACTAGGTCTTAAGGCCCCGTCACACTAAGCGATGCAGCAGCGATCCCGACAACGATACGACCTGTCAGCGATCGTTGCTGCATCGCTAATACATCGCTGGTGAGCTGTCAAACAGGCAGGCTCACCAGCGATCAGGGGAGCAGCGATATCGTGGAAAGAATCGTTCCACGATGTCCTGCTCCCGTTACCAGCCTGCTGCTTAAGCAGGAGCAGGCTGGTAACTATGGTAAATATCGGGTTACTAAGTGCGCGCGTGCCCCTAGTAACCCGATATTTACCATGGTTACCAGCCAGATCGTTGGTCCCGCTGGTCACACACAGCGATGTGTGCTGGCCAGCGGGAGGCCAACGACCAAAAAATGGTCCAGGACACTTTGCAACGATCAGCGACCTCACAGCAGGGGCCTGATCGTTGCAAAGTGTCACACATAGCGACATCGCTGGTGAGGTCGCTGGTGAGTCACCAAAACCGTGACACAGCAGCGATCTCGCTAGCGATATCGCTTAGTGTGACGGGGCCTTTAGGGTGTGTTCACATGTTGCTTTTTTTGCAGCATTTTTTTCTGCCCCACAAAGGCAGGAAAAATGCTGCTTAAAAAATAAGCTTGCGTTTTTTTTTCCCCCCAATTCGTTAGACTGGTTGAAAAGTGTTACAAAAAAAGCTAAAAGAAGTGACATACTGCATATTTAAAAACCCAAAAAAAACGAAAGGAAAAAAAAGAACAAGTATGTGCATTAAGATTTTGGAAATCTCAATCACTTTGCAGGTATTGTAAAACGCATCCTTTTTGCTGCAAGAAAAAAAAAAAACCTGCTACAAAAACGTCAAGTGTGAACAAACCCCAACCGGGAAAGGTCACTAAATACAGAAAATCTGAGCACAGCGCTTTCTGACCTTGTACCTCTTTCCTCCAGCCAAGACCGTAAAACTCAGTGATCAGAAAGTGGGAGGTAAAACAGGATCCAGTGTATTCTGGCAGAAGGAGCGGAGTTCCTTTCCACTCCAGTGTTGAAATCTATCTGGATTACTAAATGTCACAGTGGCTAAATTCACAGATGAGAAGTGCTACAAGTTTTGCAAATGAACTAGGATACATAAAAAAAAAATTCACCCTTGCCTCAACTTAAAATACACACTCCTATAGTCCTCAATCAGAAATAACCTATGAGCGAGAGCCGGCCCCCGAGGACCGGGTATGATGCAATCTGACTTTAACGGGGAGATGCATCACCTTCGATTGACTGTCACATGCATTCCAATAAAACTGTTCAAAAGTAAGGGCTGTAAACTTGCTTTACATGGTGCACAAAAGCAGTGGATAGCTTAAAGCCTATGCACATCTTCGCACAGAATTATTGTTCATTTGCTTCCTTTACATTTGCTTCCTAAATGTAAAGTTATGCAACTTTCTAAATAGCCTTCATTAACTATTTTCTACCAATTTGCTGCTGCAGTGTCTGGAAGTCCATTGTCTAGTGGAGTGATCTGCCAAAAAGATACAAAGCACTCCTGGTTCTGACCACTCTCTCTCGGTGTTAGGGCTACAAGTAGGGAGGGTGTTGTACACACATCTGCAGTGAAGAGAAGCAAAAGTAGCTAAAGTTTTAGAGAAAGCTAAAGAAAAAGAACACAACAGACGGATGAAATAACAGCAGAAGATAGAAGCAGAAGATAGGAGCTGTGCCGATACTAAAAGTGAAGACAGAAGCACCCTGGATACACACAGACCTCACATCCAGCCTGTATTACTGTGAGAGAAACTCCCACATGTATTACTGTGAGAGAAACTCCCAAATGACAAAAATCTGAAGCCTGAATCAGGCTACAAACTGCATATTAGATAGTCTGAAAATGAGTGAAGGAATTAAGATTGCAGACTGAATCTTAGTGCACTTTTACTAAAAGGTAACCACTCATATATGGTAGTAAAAATCATTCTATGTCAAAAGTGACCACAGACTTCCAGGGAATATCTTTACATAATTTAAATTTAGCAGAAAAAAAAAATCTGCATGCAGATTTGAAAAGTATTTGATCCTATACATTGGTGAGACTGATACACTGCAGATTTAAAGAATATCCACTTTTCTTCTATTGGAATACACAGTAGATTTTTGCCCACCTAAGCATACACTTAAAGCAGCCGAAAGGCTAAGGTCGCTTACATTAGTCTCCACTCAAATCTTGAAGGATTTCCCAAAAAGGACATCTTTTCTCATACTACTGCCTCAGTCGCAGTGTGCGCCAGGTCTCCCCCCCAACTCTAGGCAAGAATCAACTCGCTTACTATTTACGTTCAGTTCTCATTAGTACAGTTTTTTTTTTCCTGAAACCCAATAAAGGGCACAGACCCCAGAAGAAAAAGTGAAAATGTTTAAAATGGGTTTCCCTTCCTAGAGTCCATTCTTATTTTTTGGTTATAAAGAGCAGAAATTAAATTCTAATGCTACTAACAACAGTGATCAATTTCTGAATATGAAAAAGAGAGTGTTCAAGGCTGTCAAAAATCTTAATTTATTTGCAAGCTGCAAACTACATTCATTTTCATATGGGGGGCACAGCAGGAGGAGACGTGAATTACTGCAGCCCTTTACTTTCTCCCTGCTGATAACTGGTAGAACTTTTTTCTCTTATTTAGGCTGGTTCTGTGTCTGTGCAAGGAATTTTCTAGCTTACAAAGTCCTGTTATCCCGACAGTATTGATACTATTTCGGCAAGCAGTCTCTCTATTCGCTCCGTGGGAGTGATGTGACCACAGGAGTGTAAGTGGCAAACGCAATGTGAGCGAAGCAGTTTTGTAAAAAAAAAAAAGTGATCGGTGACTCGGCTGCAATTCTGCAATATCCATAACATGGCAGCCAATAACTATCTGTTTAGTGAAGTAAAGCTCTACAGCACAAACAGCTGAGCTGTATAAAGAACTAGTAAAGTGATCTTCCCCATACCGAATATTAATAGCTTGATTTTTTATCCCTTTCAGTATGTTCAAGCTTAAGCTACAAACACATCGGAACGATGACCATGTTTATCCTGTTATGCACAAATATTAGGCAAAAATGAGGTTTAGCGTCTTCATTAAAGGGATCTTGTTACAGAAATTCAATATTAAAGGGATCAGTAAGATCAACCCCCCAAACCGCATATAGTAAATCAGTCGACACCTTTATATCTTTTATCTGTTGCTGCATTCCCTATTAGTGTTTTAATTCATATGTAAATGAGACTTAAGGAGCCACTGCTTTCCAAGGTCTTTTCCCTGCCCCGCACTAGCCTCTTTAGCTTGATTGATATCTCACTGCCTGTGTGACATCCAGTGCCAGGCAATGAAATCAGCACATATTTCCTCATTTGCATATGAATTAAAAGGCTAATTACTCGGGAATGCAGCGACAGATAGAAGATATAAAAGTGCCATCGTATTTAGCCCATATATGCAGTTTGTTGGGGTTTATTTTACTGACAGATTAACTTTAAAGGGACTATGTCATCAGGTTTTTGCTATGTTAGCTGACAGCAGCATGATGTAGGGACAGAAACCCTGATTACAGGGATGTATCACTTGGAATCAGTTTTCTCTGCTTCAGAACTAGCAGAGCTCGGAATGCTGAGCTGTGTATAACCTCGCTCACACCACTGATTGGCTGATTGTACACTGTACGCTGCTAATCAGTGGTGGAAGAGTGGTTGGACTAAGAGGCACAAGACCACTGGTCCCCTAGTAATAATCTCCTGCTGATAAAACACTGATTTTATTGAAAGAAAAAACACACAGCCCAGTAAGTGACATATTTCTGGAATCAGGGTATTTGCCCCTACATCATGCTGCTCGCAGATTACATAGAAAAAATTGCTGACAGATTCCCTTTAAGACTGCAGTATTTATACTATAAAAAGGGGATTTCTGATTGTACAAATATGTAAATAGATGCAACTTTTTGGTATAGTTTATAGCACAGGACACGCCATCACTATCACTTCATGATCGGTAATGGGTCTCAGAGGATGGACCCTCACCATTCATAAAGTCATGAGAATGAACAGGACGCAGAGCCAGATAAACCGTAAATAGTAAAGGAGCCACAGTGCTGTGATCTTTTTTTTTTAGGCTTTTTTTCCAGCAGAAACCACTTTTTTTTTCATGGGGAGTTTGTGGAGTAGTTTTTCTTTTTTTGCAGCGGTTTTCAAGACAGTTTTTTTTCCTTATAGCATTTTTGCAGCCTTTTGATTGGACAGTGCTTAGTTTGGAGCAAATTCCATCACATGCACTTTTTTTTCTCCCCCAGGTGTTTTTGAAAACATCTTCAGGAAAAAAAAAACTCCTCATATGAACATTAAAGTGGATTTCTTATGGAATTGAATTGGAAGAGTTTTCTACATGATTTTGAAGCGGTTTTAAAAGAGGATTTTGGGGGCAGATCTGCTCTAAAAACACTTAAAAAAACCTCTGTGGGAACAAAGCCTAAGAATCAATGGAGATCCCAGAGATATATCAAAATATATTACTTTATAGGGGTATTCCCATCCTCAAAACCTCTCCTGAGGGCTAAAAAAAAAGAACCTAAGGCCAGATTTAACTCCTGACGGATGTGCTATAAGGAAGAGATTTTCGGGAAAGCTATTTAGGTGGGTGCGATAGCTTCCTCAGTGTTATGACAGTAGCATTAATACACAGGAGCTTGTTACAGTATCAAAATTCACATTTGAAGCACCAGTATGTGCACAGCCGTCATATCGGACGCAGGAAGACAAGTATGCATACAGAACAATAAAAGTACCTGTTTTACATGAAGCATTCTGCATTTCAGGTTTATCACCCATCCTTAAAGTCATGTCAGAAGTTTTAATTGTAGGTAAGGTGGAAGAGGGGCAAAGCGCTTAGACCTAAATGATCCCTGAAATGAAGGGGGCACAGTTCAGCTAAGCTTTTCCGCCCATTCGTTTTAGTGATCATGTGTGTAAATCAGCATCAGGACCTCCGGCAATCAAAACTTCTGATACTAAAGGAAATCTGTCAGTAGGGTCAGTCATAGGAAGCTGAATAAAATGATACATTGATATCTGCGATCCGATCTCTCTCTTCTTCCAGAAAAATCCACGTTTTTATTAATATGTAAATGAGCTGTTAAGATCTATGGGCCGGACATAAATCTCTTTGAGAATCTGCCTCCAGAGCTTATTATAAATGAAAGTGGGCATTAGCAGTGTGAGACATGTAATGACTGACAGTCTGCTCTCCTGATCTCACTACAGAGCTGTGTGTAATAACAACTAACAAAGTACAGCAGAGCTGAGCTTTATATCATTACTAACACATCTGCAGCTCTCCTCTCCCAGTACTGTCAAACTCAGCCACAGAGCTGTGCCTGATTACAAATGACATTTCTTTAGCTTCCATCTCCTGGCATTTTGCGTGAAGGTAGGGGAGTAGAGCTGATTTGACAGCACTGGGAGAGGACAACTACAGATGTGTTTGTAATGAGAAAAAGTTTAGCTCTGCTGTACTATGTTAGTTATATTCACAAAGAGCTCTGCAGTGACAGCAGACTGTCAGTCATTATATGTCTCACACTGGTAACACGCCCTTTCATTTAAAATAATCTCTGGAGGCAGATTGTCAGGGAGATCTATGCCAGGCTTGTAGATCTTAACAGCCATTTACATATAAATGAAAGAAGGCGTTAGCTGTGTGAGACATGTAATGACTGATGAGACTTCTCTCCTGATCTCACCACAGAGCTGTGTGTGATAACTAACACAGTCCAGTAGAGCTGAGCTTTATCTCATTACAAACACATCTGCAGCTCTCCTCTCCCAGTACTGTCAGCTCAGCCACAGAGCTGTGCCTGATTACAACTGACACTTCGTAGCTTCCATCTCCCGGCATTTTGCGTGAAGGTATGGGAGTACAGCTGATTTGACAGCACTGTGAGAGGACAACGGCAGATGTGTTTGTAATGGTAAAAATCTCAGCTCTGCTGTACTGTTAGTTATATTCACACACAGCTCTGCAGTGAGAGCTGACTGTCAGTCACTCATTACATGTCTCACACTGGTAATGTTCATTTAAAATAAGCCTTGGAGGTAAATTGTGAGGGAGATCTAAGTCTGGCGCATAGATCTTAACAGCTCACTTACATATTAAGAAAAATGTGGATTTCTCTGGAATAAGATATCAGATTGCAGATATCAAGGTATAATTTTATTCAACTTTGAATGACGGGCATGTTCATATAGACGGCTTAAGAGGGCCTACTGACAGATTCCCTTTAAAAGTAACCACTTGTAAAACACTTGCGACATTACATATAAGTCCTTTCCACTAATAACTGACCAGGGATCCTGTTGAGCCTCATCCTTTACATGTAAGAAATAAATCTGAAGTATTATAAAAAAAAAAGAACCATATATACTGATCAGAAATATAACAATGATACCAGAAACTACAGTAAAGTAGGGAGGAAAAAAATAACAAAAAAAGTACATTGGATGGAGGGTACATCTGTTTCATTCTTTCCCTTTATTAAAATACAATATAAGGTGGTCATTGGCAGGAATATGGTCTGCTGACATCTGTCCATTCTTGGACCTCCTGAGTGGTGAACACAAACCTTCCGCTTTCCATAGGAAAAGTAAATTACAATTCTTTTTTGCATGGAGAGTGTTCATGATTGTTGGAAGTGCTCGGTCTCTCACCCTTAGGTCGGTTTCGACCATCCGTGTTTCACAGACTGGCTGGGGGTCTTCTGACCCAAAATGGACAGCCTCGCATGGATGTGCGAAATTGGTCTTCCAGGTCTAATTCCACTGGTGGGCACAAATATAAGAGGGCCCCTTTGCAAGAATAAGATATGGGCCCTTTGCAGTCTAACAGCTCGTTGTAATGCACAAGTCCACCAGCTTTGAAGGTGGTGGTGGGGCCCCCTTATATTCTGAGCCCCTGTGCAGCTGCACAGGTTACACCAATGGTATACCCACGCCTGTCTAATTCTCACGGGTCATATATTGGAGTAGTATATGGCCGGCATTAGTCAACTGCTCCCAAAGATACACCAAGGACATGATGACATCTGTATGTCTCCGATCATATATGTTCCCTTTCCAAACTTAATCCTTTCCATTCACTGCCAATTAAGAATTAGTTAGGGATTACAGGAGAAGGGGCCTCCTCCAATGACCCTCTCCGGTGGCTTTTTGGTGATCCTATTCAGCGGAAAAGAAGAGGAGACCATGATTGATACTAGCTTAGTTCCTGACTTGGCTGCCATCATAACTCCAGTGGAGAGAGGTATGGACCTACATGGGGCTGTGATAGAGGGTCCAAATGGTTACGGGGGTCCACTACCAGCTTTAATCTGCTCCTGAAGCCGCTCATTAACAATAGGATTTCCATTTTACTGTATGGATCATATCAAACTCCCAAAATATTGCAAGACTCTAAGTTGGGGCTGGGGATAAAAACATAATAAGCAAATAATAATCCTAATTTAATCCATGTGTCTAATGCTATATACACCCCTTACCACCCCAATTAATATTGTTGGAGGGGGTTAAGTGCCATTTTAAGTGCCTTCCTTGTGCAATTTTGCCCTTCAATCAGGAACAGATTCCTTGTACATGCCTTGAAATGTGGTAGGACTAGCACCCCAGACCCATCTCCCAAAAAAACAAAAAAATCGTCCGGATATTTTTGCAGAGCAATCATTACATGACCAAACTGCTGCTGCACATAGGAGCAAGGCTATTTTCCATTTAAAGTGCATTTTTTTTACAAATCAATACAATTTTTTTTGCATCATTATAAGAATTTAGCAAAATTGGAATTGGTAAACTTTATTTTTTATTTAATTGGATTGGGGTTACTTTTCCTGGCTAGATGACAATTCTGCAAAAAAAACCCCCTAATTTCTAAGCCCAGAAAAGCGAACCCTCTACTTGCTTTCCCAGACCCAGCAATGTAACATGCGACTAGAAGAGAGGCCTTATATTGTATTCTATCGAGAAGCTTAAAACTAAAAAATATCTGTCCATGCAAACCTCTATCTTCTTGTTGCACAATGCCAAAATCTAGGACAGAGAGGAATGTGGTAAATAAAGGAGACAAAACCCTGTGCTTCCTTAGGACCAGGGTCTTATTTTTTTTTTGGATACTACCACTTCATATGCACTCAAGATAAAGCCATAGCGTCCGCCTTTATTCTTCGTCGTAGCTTCAAACAAAAGGCAGACGTAAAAGAGAAATAAAGCAATTCACCTCTAAGGATAAAAAGGACAGAAAAGAAAAGCCATCACTGGTAGACGAGTTACTCTTGGTTGAACCGAACACTTTGGACAGAACCCATAGCGTACATCCCCTACGTGACAGAGGCCGCCATTCTGAAGGCATACGTCACCCTATATCACAGTGTACCCAGTGACATCACTAATTCACAGAGTGAGGTCACCTCTGCTGGGGTAATAGTACATATTAGGGGTGGTGGTCTTAAGGGTCCCTTGAGAATTAGCAGATTACAGGGTGTCTCGCTGCTGATGCAACCTGTGATGGAACCTGGAAGAGTTCAACTCGCATGCGGTACCACCCTAATTACCATTAAAGGGGTTGTTTCATTTTGAAAATAGCATAACAATTGAAAAAATGCTTGTAGGAACAAGCAACTTTGCAATTTCCTTCTTATTAAAAATCCTCTCCGTTCTCGAGAACGGAAAGGATTTCTAATTCTATTGCTTACTGCATGTTGCCCAAGTTACTGGCCACCGCTGTAGTTTATTTGAGGTGTGCAGCCCTTGCAAGCTTTTTTTGATATAGAGCTTGTAAGAGCTACTCGGATTCGGGATCTGGCCATCTTTGGTGCCCCTGCGCTCCTTCGGTGCCCCTGCGCTCCTTCAGTGTCGCCTCTGCTTGAGGCATAGGACAGCACAAAGTTTGGACCAGTGGCGAAACCATGCTGGTAGTCTGAATTGTGAAACCTCAAGAGGGCATTCATCCGCAGTTAAGCAGGAAACTTAGGCAGAATATCGATGCGCTCCTGAACTTAAAACAACCCCTTTAATCGGCTGTGTGTGAAATGCATGAACATGTTGGTTCCTCCAGATCCTATTAGTAGTTGCTCTGGCTAAGGGCCATAAATGCTAGATCTGATTTTTTAAGTCAGAGTTTAAAAGGCTCCTACTTTTGAGGGAAAGTTAAAGAAGTTGTCCAGGATTTTACCAATTATAAGGATAACCCATGAATATCAATCAATAACAGTCATTCTGGGTCCCACCGATCAGCTGTCAGATGTACACAGTGTTCAGAGCAGTAACACTACAGCGCCCACAATGTGTTGTGGCCACTCCTGGGTACTGCATCTCTGCTCCAATTCCCTTAAATACAAGCTGAGCTGCAGCAACCAAGTATGGCCACTACACAGTGTACAAAATTGTGCATCCAGCCACCGTGGGACCTGCTAAGTGGGGGTGGGGGGGTACCAGAAGGATGGGTCACTAATAGCCCTGAACAGCCTCTTTAATTATACTAAGCTGCATTTTGAAAGTTGGAACAATGCCTTTAAAGGGTTATTTTGCATCCTCATGGATAGATATTGTTGGATAGGGCTTGTGAAAACAAGCACTTTCTTAATTTACCGTTTATTAAAATTTAAATTCGTTCTTGAGATATGAACACTTTTCTTCTGTATACGGCTTGTTGCCTAGGAGACCGACCACTACTGCGATCCAGCTTGCAAGTGCTGTGGAGTTAGGTGGTAATAGTGTGCTCTAGTGATCCTGGTTAGCTTCAAAACAGAAAAGAGCTTGTAAGTGCTGCTTATGTTTCGGTGGTCAGTCTCCAAGGCAACAAACTGTAAATTAAAGAAAAATGGTAATAACTCAAGAATGAACTTGAATTTCGATTAGCAGTAAATTGCAAAATTGCTTGTATGTACAAAGTACTATTCGACGATAGCCTTTTATGAAGATGGGAATAACTTTTAAGCAGGAATATTCCTTGAATTAAAGGCTAACTGCGCTTTCAGAAAACTTTTCATAGTCATAAAGTCATGTCTGAAGTTTTGAGTGATGTCGAACCAGTTGCTGCAACCCCCTCAATGGATAAAGCAAAAGGGCTGAAGATGGGTCTAATATACTTTCTATGGAGCCCAGAGTCTCAAGTCCAAAATTTTGTAAAAGTGCAACTTTACTTTAAGACTTTTAAAGGGGGTGATCCTGGCTGGAAAACCTTTTCTCTGAGTGTCATGATGATAACAGATGATGAATTGACATAGTTTTCTATACCTGTGGTTCTCCAAAGCCATGAGCCGCGCAGGACATGGCTGATAACTGCAGTTAATAGAGCAGTT
Source organism: Phyllobates terribilis (assembly GCF_046119375.1). Taxonomy (NCBI): domain Eukaryota; kingdom Metazoa; phylum Chordata; class Amphibia; order Anura; family Dendrobatidae; genus Phyllobates; species Phyllobates terribilis. Next base: position 143,304,055 of record NW_027362768.1, on the reverse strand, counting down.
AGGAGACTGCTCTAACAGGTTTGGTTCTAGCAGACAACCCATTCACATTCCGTCATTGTATGTTTCTGAAAATTGCAAAAAAAAAATAAAAAATCCTTTGCCGGATAAAAGCTAAAGCGCAGTCATTATTTTAGAACCCCCCCCCCCAAAAAAAAAATTAAATACAAATGTAACTTATAACGGTACAAAACAAATGATACTCGGTAATATAAACTGTGTGTTGTAGGTAACAAAATAAAACAAACAAAAAAAAAAAGAGAATAAATAAATATATGAAATACTGTCGCCAACTTCATACGTGCCAGGAGACTGTCGACAGACCAAATCCACGCGCCCGCGGCATATAAGGAGCGCGATGAAGATGTGCACTAAAAAAAACGGCTGTGTTAAAGCATATTCACTCGTTAGGGTCGATGGCGCGCACCTCCCTCGTTCACGAAAATGATAAAATAAAAAAAGTGCGAATGGAGCATTAGAGAGATCATTTATAAATAAGCATCTAAAAAACAGGAGGGGGTCTTTCAGACACAAAAAAAAATGGTTCTGTCATGCAAGGTTGGTGGGAAAGCCTCCATGTTATATCTAAAAGTAGCTTACTAGCACCCGGTAAGGCAATGGATGCCAGAAAAAGGGAAGGCATCGCTTATTTTATTTTTTTGCAACCCAGTTGAAAGCTGGATTTATTGGAGAGTATAGATGACATAGGACAAGGCAAGGAGACATCTGGTTCAATAACCAAAGTTAAAGGGAGGGTTATCTCAACAAGGTAAAATTATATATTATCTAAGTCATTGTTCGTTAATGTTCTCTCTTACATTGATTTCCTAAAGTTGGTTTTCCCTTTAAAGGGGTTGTAGACTTGATAATCCTAATGGCGTGCACAGTGTGCATTGTTAGGATTCTCCAATGTCGATCTGCATACTTCCGGCCGCATTCCCACTGGACGTGTCCAGCTTCGCTCAATTCACTTGCTTTGAATGAGGCTGTGCATGTCTAGTCGGCATGTGACCGCATTATTGCAAACTGCATACTTGCACGCTGTGAGGATTCACAAGTCTGCAGTCACATAAAAGTGAACTAGAAGCCTTGATAACCCCTTTAAATGATCACGAGAACGCGGGTCCTGATCTCCCGTTATGCCTCACTCTGGTCAGGAGTAAATTAAACAGCGTGGTCATATATGAATTCTGCCGCTGTAGTCGGTGTCGTTTAGTACTGACCATCTCTGTCCCATAGACATATGCGAACATGAGAGGGAGACCGGGACCCTGTTCTTGTGATCGATGGTAGTCCAAAGGATCAGACATGATTGCTGCGGATAGATTGGGAAAACTCCTTTAAAGGGAATCTATCACCAGGTTTTTGCTATGTAACTCCACAGCAGCATAATGTAGGGGCTGAGACCCTGATTCCAGTGATGTATCACTTAGTTTACTGGGTGCAGCAGTTGTGACAGAATTACAGTTTTCTTTGCTGAAGATCTAGCAGAGCTCGGAATGCTGAGCTGTGTATAACCCCGCCCACATCACTGATTGGCTGCTTTCTGTGTACACAGTATATTGACTAGTCAGTGGTGGGGGCGGGGTCGGACTAGGGAGCACGAGATACCTACTCCTGTAGTGATAACCTCCTGCTGATAAAACACTCATTTTATTGAAGCAGGAAAACACAGCGCGGTAAGTGACACATCGCTGGAATCAGGGCCTCAGCCCTTACATCATGCTGCTCTCAGACTATATAGCTAAAACCTGGTTACAGATTCCCTTTAAACGGGTTGTCTAATCTTCATTCAGGAAAACACACCGGTCCGCTGCCTCCCAGCTTCCTTGTGCTCTCCTGAAGATTGACAGGTCAGACTAGCAGTATGGACGACTTCCCAGAGGATTGAAGCTCGCCGAATCCAGCCAGTTTCATTGGTGTATATAGCAAACAGCTTGCAAGTGTGCGTTCGTTGCCTAGGAAACCAGCCACTGCTAATAGACTACAGAGGTGGTCGGTAACTTATGCAATGAGCAGCAAACTATAAAATTAAACATCGTTGATTACTTGAGAACAAGAGAACATTTTTAACAACAGGTGAATTGCACAGTTGTTTGTTTTAACAAGCACTTTGCAATTTTACCCATTTAATAAGTTGAGACAACTCCTCCCCTGAAAAAAAGATGGACGTTCCCTTTAAAGCAACGAGACTTGCAACAGTTTCCTCCAAAAAATTACCATCAGCAGAGGGACATTATTTCCCAACGTACAGGACCGTTTTGCTACCATAGAAGCTGGAACTATTGGCACTAATGCTCGTTGCCATCATTTTGGCTGGATTATGTGTGCATCTATGGCATCCGTTCCTAGTTACATTCTGCTGCGCGGAAGGATTGGAAAAGCTTCATCCCATTAATTGGCAATTTGTGGCTGATGCACCGGGTAGATATTGGATGGGGGCGGACAAAACCTAAATCCAGCCCTGCTCAGAGTGGTCTCCGATATCTAAGGAGGGTTACTTATTGCATCGCCGCCTCCTAATCTGGCATTTCTCAGCATTTCTCGCTCATGCACAGGAAGAGTCTTTGACTCTGCTACAGAAAGTATCTTTAAAGCACCTTACTAATATTCCTAGGACAGCACCATCAAACTTCTTTTAAAAAGGCCAGACCGTCTTATTCAGAAGAAAAAAAAAAAAAAAACATTGCTAGGTGCCACGCCACCCCGAAATGCTCCTGTACATGATTTCCAATCTTGATAAATGGAAAAGGGCACCTAAAAAAAAAAAGCCAGTCGCTCGTTTCCTTAGCGGGTGAGATAGTTGGGTTTTGAGGTCTAAAAAAAGGAAAAAGGAGCACAAAGGAAGCTAATACAATTTCTCAGAATTTGGCAATAGAATTTGCAAACTTCCCAAAAACGTCTGCATTCAGCAAATAATCTCCCCAGGAGCCAATCTCACTGGGAAAGAGACAGGAGCAGGAGGGAAAGATAAAAAATGTTGTGAAGTTTTGCTGAGGTAAAAGGGAGGAAATTAGTCAACTTGTGTCCTCCTGTATATATAGATCAAAAATTATTTTTTTTTTTTTTCAGTCTGGTCCGGTGGTGGACACAGAGCCGTGAGCTGTCTCACCGCCGTATGCCACGTCAGCTGTTGCTGAAGGTGCCACACCGCCAACTTCATCGTGAGGTGGAGACTCTTCTCCGGCCGGACCTCTAGAAGTAACAACTGTGGTGGTCTCAGGGGAAATGCTGTGAGGACCCTCAAGAGGAATACAGCCAGGGTGGTTCTTCCGAAAGTGCTGATTGAGGATGGCCTGGAAGGGGAAGCTTTTCCCACATACGTGGCAGTGGAAGGGTTTGTTGCCTGTGTGCTTCCGTATGTGATACTCCAGCTGATCCTTGCGGGTGTACTTCTTACCACACATTCGACACACAAAAGGAGTAATACCCATGTGAAGCCGCATGTGGCGGTCCAGACTGCCCTTCTGATTGAAAGATTTGGCGCAGTAAATACAGGTCAATCGTGGGTTGTAGCGAAACCATCGCTCAGATACCTCTTGTTCACGGAGATATTCGACGTAACCGCTCACTCCGATCACCCCGCCTTCATCTCCCTATATGAGAAGAGAAAGAAGGAAGAAAGGGGGAGTAGAATAATTGCACTGTAACATGAAATGGCTGAGAACTTGAGCAAAAATATTTGCAGGACTCTCTATGAGCGCTCCACCAGGGCACTCGAATGCTGGCCCAACGGGAGACTCTTGTGATTACTAGGCCCCTGCAATGGTATGATGGGCAGATTGCAGGGGTCCAATAAGCACAAGAAACTCACGGGAAGACAGCAATTTGAGTGCCGAACTAGTAAATTTGCACTGCCCAGGTGTCACGCTGAGTCACTACTCACGGGCAAGTTGAGAGACAGGGTAGTCAGCAGGTCCGTGGTCAGATACCAGGAGGGCTCGTAGTACAGAGGGGTAAGTCAAAGGCATGGTAAGGAAACAGTCTGGGGTCAAATGGCAAAAAGTTAAGTCAAAACCAGGGAGTACAACAAATAGATAGTCAGAGGCCAAGCCCGGGGTCAGATACCTGAAGTCAGAGAGCATCAAAAGCAGAAGGATTAATCCACGAGAATTGTCACATTAGATCCAAGGTCATCAACAAGATCAGAAGTCAGAACAGGGCTAAGCACACACACCTACTTGGAGCAAAGCTACAACTGACACTTACTACTAACCGCTAGCCAGCTAAATACCCTGCAAATGATTAAGGATGGGGGGCACCTGGAGAAACGCCCACATACCAGACCAGATTGAGCAGCAGGGTTGTCAATCAAAATGCTGACAGCCCAGCACGCCTCAGGATCACATTGGATAACTGGACTGTCACTTACAGCGTCCCTAGGCCACAGTCAGTTATGAAACCGTGACACCAGGTCCAGCTCCCACAAAGTAACTAACGTGGTGGACGCCAGACAAAGCGCCGGCAAATCTCTTTGCTTAACTTCTCTCAAAACCCATAAATCTTTAAAAACGACTAATATGTACAAATACTGCAGCTATGCAAGAAAAACAGGAGGATGTTTGCAGTGGAAAGGGGAACTAATAAGGTCTGAGCTCTGGAAACCCCAGCGATCTTGAGAATGAAAGGGTTGCAACTCTTGGAGAAGTGCCGCCTTATGGCTTTCCTGCGTGCTAGCACTTTGGCCTTCTGTGGTTCACATGAGTGAGGCTAACTCTAGTATCCTTTACATGTTGTGCTGCTGTGCTGGGAAACTTAAAAGGTGTTGGTATAAAATAATAAAAAAGAAATCATACTTGCCTATTATTACTCCCCTGGATCCAGGGCAGGCTGCTCCATAGTCAGTGCTGACACTGGAAGCAATGATGCCACCATTAAACCCATCACAGGACCGCTGTGACTTGTGATAGGCTGCAGCTGTCAAACGACCTGTCAGACCTCCTGCTCTGTGCGCCCCAAGCATGTAACCCCCATACAATGCTTAAAGGGGTTGTCTGGTTCTTTTAAAAAAAATGGCAGTGTGTTTTAATGATAAATAGAAGCTTCTTGCTAATTACCTTGCGCTGCTGATACTGCCTGTGAGCGGTGCTATCGGTGGCCGCTCACAGGCAGCACGTGACCCCCGGCTGCAGCCGGCTCTGACATCCACTGACGTCACAACAAGTCCAGGCTGCAGCCGAGGGTCCCTTTTCCACGTTCCACCGATGGCTGCTGGGTTGTGGGCGGGGTTACCTCGCGCGTCACACCCGGCATCCACCGCGCGTTCTCCCTCTCCTCATTCACTGGGAAAGCGCGAGGAGGATGCTGGGTGTGAAGCAGGGGAATAACCCCGCCCACAGTCCAGCAGCCACCGCGGGGACCCCAGCGCTGAGTCACGCCTCACCTGTTGTGACATCAGCGGGGGGGTAAAGTGATGCCTGTGAGTGGCCACCGATAGCGCCGCTCATAGGCAGTATCAGCAGCACAAGGTAATTAGAAATAAGCTTCTATATATCATTAAAAGACACTGGCATTTTTTTTAAAGTACCGGACAACCCCTTTAATGTCTTTTTTCCCCATCTATTCTGACGTACCCTTGACGGAACCTCCCATGATATCACGTATGATTCGGCCCGCAGTAATGACTTTGGACACCACTGACCTGGTTGTTATGTTGCTTTGGTTCCTCCAGCCGCCGGGGAGATTCGCTCTTTGCTCTGTGTCGTTCCGGCATGGTGCCCACACTACCAGAGGGGCTGAATCTTTTGAAAAAGAGGTGAAAAATAAAAATATTAAGAAAGGTCTCATGGCATCATAGAACAGTGTTTATGACTTTTTCCAGATATTTTTTTTTCTGGTACCTACATTGTCCTGGTGTTCATAAATTACCAAAAACTGGCCAAAAAAAAGGGTTGTGTCAATCTTTTTCTGGCGCCTTGGGTACTGTTGGGAAAAATTGGCTGCTCCTTCTCCTGGCACAATGGTCGCTGAAAGCACTATGCGTGACAGGCTAGGGACCCTCTAAGGGGTTCACAGTGACGTGGCAGTGGGCTCATACATTCTGATCAGTATATTAAAGTATATTTTGGATGTGCGCTCCAGGTCCGACTCTGGCACCGAAACGCGCGTTGAGGACCCTGGCATCCCTTTCTATGCTTTGGTAAATTATTAACTTGATGTATTCTGCACTTATACAGTTCCTATGCTTTAAAGGTTGTTCATTTTATACTCAGGTTGGGAGATTATCAGCATAAGAGATTATATATGTAATTAACTATCCTGTATGATTCTGTTACTACTGTTACCACATATCTGCGATTGGATACAGGAATTTTGATCATTGTAATGTCACATTACTTTTTATATATTTAATGAGTACTATTTACTATGACCTCCTTGATTCATCAATTTCATATGTATTAGGATCTATATATTTGCTTACTATTCTCTATACAGTTAACATTTTTTTTGTTGATGCCAATCATTGGCTGACTGTTTTTGTCTATTTTTAATCATTTTCTTATAAAGTTTCATATTACTAATTTTTTTACTTTTGTTTTTTCCACACCTTTCTCTCTATATGATTATTGATACTATGGTGTGTAACCATTTATTTCAGTCCTGAAAGTTGAGTATTATATTTAATACTATGATATACATTTAACATATTAATATACTCATTCAAGTAGCTGAATTACGCTCTGACCATAAGGTATTGTATGGGACTTATATATCTATAGAGAAAGCATAAATATTAATTTGGTGGGGGATCCGCACCGGACACCCCTTCAGTCTTGCTCACACTGAAGTGAACCTGATCTGGACTGTCGTATCCGGGACAAGGTGTCAGATCGGATATTGATGACCTATACATCGTTATACAGGTCCTGGACAACCCCTAGTCTCCATATGTATACCATGCAAAGTCTAAATCTCCAAGCTATGATACCTCTGAGCTGAGCAGTGATGCTCCTCAGCACTCGATGGTATTTGGGTCAGTACTTAGACCCTGCTGCAAAAATCACAACAGAAATCAAATAGCCATGCTCCGTATTGCATGTTAGACGCAGCCTGTAGCTTTACCAGCTTCTGAAAAAGTTCTGACTCACAAAGTCTGTACTAGCCTGCTTAATGCTTCGCTTACCTGTCCATCTCACTGCTTGTTGGCCTGGACACTTTGGTGTTGGAGGACCCCAAATTGTAGCTTTCCTGCCCGGCAGCACTGTGCCCTGTTGTGTCAATCACCATAGCGGTCACTTCTTCCGCGCTGCTTCCATCTTCTCCAGAAGGTTGGTTCTCTGGCCCCAGCCACTCGTCCAGGTTTTCTGCCTTGATACGGAGTGCCCCCATCACTCTGACGTCATCGTCGCTCCGTTCTCCTCGGTCCGCTGACCCCGTTTCCACGTACCACTGTCCGGCTCGGTTGATTCGTAAAATGGGCTCCCTGCTCTCCACGTCTGAACCTTGCTCTACCATCTGAGGACTTGTGGACTCCTCTGCTGGACTCAACTCTCTAATGTCCAGGACAGTGCTAACCTGCCCCCTCCGATTCCCTGAGGGTCTTGGAGTGCTGTGCCGTGGGCTTAAAGAACGAGTCAAACTTTGACTGACGCGGTGGGAGTCCTGGACTCTTTCTTGGTGTTTGGGTCTGCTCTGGCTTAGCTCTTCTTCAGACTCGGGTGAACTAATTTTTAAATGGATGCCCTCAAGGATCTGCGTGCACTTGTCAATGATGTGCTGCATCTGCAAAAAGCTTGCGGCCGTCAGATAGCTTATGATGTCGGCGAGTTGCAAGCAAATACGGCCCGTGTAGCAAAAAGAAAGCAGCTGCTCAAACACGCCGGGGTTCTTAATGACCGATAAGGACACTGCGCTCATCTCGTTTAAGGACATGTGGTCTCGGAAGTAGGGCGAGCTGGCGGCCAGGACCACCTTGTGGGCTCGAAAAGACTGGCCTTGTACATTGACCACAATGTCGCATAGACGGCCTTGCATCCGCAGCTGGTTGAGGTGGCTCAGGACAGAGTTACTGTACTCAGGGATTTCCAGCTGGATATTGCCTCCTTTCTCCATGGCTGCCCCTCTCGTAAGCATTCAACCCTATGGGAGGAATTAAGAAAAAGAAAGTTACATTTCTCAAGTAGGCGACTGTGCTCAAACCGTATACAATTTGAGGACTTAAAGCCATTAATGGTCTATAGGCAAAACATTGCTTTTCCATATGTATTGGGCATCATGCACATGGCAGGATTACAGATCCATGCACCCCCTGAGTAATAGGGAGTTGCAACCTATAGACTTGGAGGGGCTCCACTGTCCTTCCATATATTGTGGCCTCCTCTGCTTGCTGCGTTTCGGAGATATTCATTGCCTTTCGGGTGGAATATTTCCGCTCTGCTGTGTGCATGATGCCCCACACTCAATCATCCAAAACGATAGATAGTTATGCTGCGGCTTCTACTGAATAACTCCTTTCCATCCTGGAGTTTCCAGGTCAAAACCTCCTTTCATCTCACAGCCTCTCTGCGCCTCCATGTAAAATCTGAGGCCCACAAAGCTACACGGCGGGATCCATAACTTTATATAAGCGGCTTATCTGGGTTAGTTTTAGCACAGATTCTCTATCTCACTGTGTGCATGAGATCTAAGACACAAAGAGACGCATATTGATTTTTTTTTTTTTTTTTGCAAATTGCAACATTTTGAAAATGCATATGTCAAAATGATCAAAGTTTTACACACATAATTTTTTTTTTAGTATCTAAATATAAAAATGATGAGGAATGGGGGCATGGTTAACCTTTTCTACATAAAAGTTGCATATTTTAGATCATAAGGGAATCTGTCACCAAGTTTTTTGCTGCTCCATCAGCATGATGTAGAGGCAGAGACCCTGATTCCAGCGATGTGTCACTTACTGGGCTGCTTGCTGCAGTTGTGATACAATCACAGTTTTCTCTGCTGCAAACCTGTCAGTGCTCTGAATGCTGAGCTGTGTATAACCCCGCCCACACCACTGAATGGCAGCTTCACACTGTGCATAGGCAGAAAGCTGCCAATCAGTGGTGGGAGAGGGGTTATACAGAGCTCACGAATATGGAGGACTACATGGCAGCAGGTTTACTAGTCTTCTAGTGATCATGATCTGCTAATAAAACACTAATTTTATCAAAACTAAAACAAGCAGGTCAGTAAGTGACACATCGCTGGATTCACGGTTAAATTTATATTGCAACCAGACATAAAATGTAGCAAATTGTACAAAATTCTACATTGATGTGCAACATAGGGCACGCTCTTTTGTACCAAAAAGTCACAATTTTTTACAAAAAAAAAAATATATATTGCATTGACATTTTGACACACTGATCTTGGGCTCTTGTCTAACAATGAGAAGTAGATTACTATGCGTAAAAAGTTTCTCTGGTGTAATGTGCGCCAAATTTATCATTTAGTTGTCAGATGTAATAAATATATAGTGGCGGAGGACACTGAAGACTTTGAGCAAACTAGGCCATTTTTGATAAATGTATAGGTAAGTGAAAAAAAAAGTGAAATATTTACTAGTCATTTTTGTAATTATCATTTATTAAACATGTATTTATACATTAGAAATAAATAAGAATAGATAATATTTTGGGAGAAATATTCTGGATAGGAGTTTCTGCAGTTTAGGAAGCTGATTTTCCAATCCTTTAGTAAAGTATTACTCTCACTTCCACGTCAGGAGGCGACGTCCCGCTGACAGGTTACTGCCAGGACGGCTGTGCAGCAGGCACATGTGTGCTGACGGACACCTGCCGAAGGGTCGTCGTCACTGCTCACCTCCTGATGCGAAAGTTCGGCACTAAGAGTAACGCTATAAGAAATTCTCACTTAATAGACTGAGATCTGTTAATGGTGTTTTCCGGGAAAAAAAGATATTGATGATCTATCCATAGGAGGGGTCATCAATATCAGATCAGTGGAGGTCTGACAAATGGCACCCTCTACGACCAGCTGTTACCAGAACTGCACCGCTCAATGCAATGTGTAGCAGACGCTGCCGGGTGCTGCAGATCAGACAATAAAAGCTGTTCTGTAGTACTCGGCAGCGGCTGCTACACACTGAAGGGAGCAGCACAGTCTGCCACTGCCAGAAATAATAACATCTGATTGAATAGGGGGGGCCTGGATGTCCGTCCCTCGCTACCTGATGCTGACTACCTGGATCGGTCATCAATGTCATATACCTGGGGAACTGTTTTAAGGATCCTCATCCTTTGGCCAGAGTGAAGAGCAGATACAAAGAGCTATGGAGGACCTGTCCTGTATTATACAGACAGTCCACTAATAGCCATGAACACCGTGTAATAATTATTTTTCCCTCTTGAGGCGCTGCAGGGAAATTGAACACTCCACGCTGCGCAAAAACAAACGTAGGGTCTTACATTTCCAAGCAAAGAGGATCAAAATATTGGATCAAAATCCGCAATAGGTCAGTGGGAAAAAAAAAATCAGGCAGCAATCGGATGCCATCCACGTGCTGTCCATTTTCACAGACTTCTAGATAGGAGAAGTTGGGGAAACTTTTTTTTCCTGTATTATCACTATACATCTACACCAGCAGAATGGAGAAAAGTCATTATCAATTATAATGTGAAATGGCGGCCGGCTCCAGCGCTGAATAATTTTGCCACAAAAGCCGCTGGTCTGTTCACGCAGACAATAATGAATGCAAGTAAGATGCAGGAGAAAGTAACGGTGCCGAGCAGAACGCATCTTACGGAAAGATCTGTGTGCAATGAGCTGGTATTATACATCAGAAAGAGAACATCATCTGGGGTTGCTTCTTAAGAACCCCGAAAACGGAGCGTCCGCAGAGGGTGTGATTGCTAAAATCTGCATCACGAGACAATTTCTCAGCGAGAACAGAAATTCTGCAGCGTGCGGATGAGATTTGCATAAATTTTATCCGCATCTAATCTGCTGCTAATTTCCATATGCAAATTCACACTGAATATCAACAGCATTTTGGACTGGACTTCCAAAAACCATAAGTGGATCTAATGCAAAAAATTACAAAACTGAACATGAGGTTCTTAGATTAACATTCTGATCAGACTGTATGAAGCCCACTGCCACGTCATGGAGAACCTCTCAGAGGGTCTCTAACGTGTATAGCCTTGAAGGTGCGGCGGCGTGCGCTAACCACTCCCGCTGCGCCAGTGCACCAGCAGGGCGGCGACCTGATGCCTCACAGCACGCATGCTGCAAGGCTGAGTCACCATGACTCCAGGTCACGGCGCCGCACAGGAGCAAAACCACAGCAACAATGGCCGCCACACAGAACCAAGTGAAAGGAGCTAGAAAACTCACCTTCCACATATCCTCAGACTGTGAACTGACAGCATAAAATAAGCAATCTTCTGCTAATTAAAAACGGCTGTGCCAAATGGGAGGAGTGCTGGTTAAAAAAAAAAGGTGACAGAATGAATTTTGGGATGTGCAGTCCGTGTCTTTTTCTAGTTATTGCTTATCGACAGCATTTCTGCTTTGTGTGACGTAGCCAAAAGCCGAGGCGACACAATGATTATGGCTGATACGTAGGTCACATAGCCAAAAAAATTGCTCTTTGCTGCACATCACATAGTAATGCTGGTCAATGGGGTCACAGGGCGAGCGGCAATTGCAAGTCCATCTCCTGATGGAATCCGCTTCAAACTGGGCACAAAAAATGCTCCAGGCAAAAAAGCTCTTGAAAACCACTTCAGAAGTCAAAAAAACTTCTCCAAAAACTCTCCAAAGAGGGTAAGGTTACTGAAGTGGTCTCCACTACAAAACCACCTAACTAAAAAGCCATGTGCCTTTAGCCTTAGGGTGTCTTTTCCCCCCTATATAAAATTGGCTGTTTTTCAAGCAGAAGGCTCTTCAAGACTCACTCCTTTTTTCTAAAGTTTTGTGAATTTTTTTTAGCTTCTTTTAAATCCTCTAAGTGTTTTTGCTGTCTTTTTGCCATCAGCATTTTTAAGCCTTTTTTTCTTGCATTTTTTATTATAGTTTTTTTTTGAACTCCAGAAAGTGATGAAGAAAATGCTACATTTTTATTCTTGCAAAATAAATGCTAAAAATGGTGCGAATAACCACCCACGCGCCTTCCATGCGTCTTTTGAGCCTCCTCATTGACTCATATTGAGAGTATTGAGCATCTTCCTAAGGCCATGGCCCCACTATCAGTATTTGGTCAGTATTTTTCTCAGGAGTGGGAGCCAAAACCAGGAGTGGGTGATAAATGCAGAATTGGTGTACTTATGTCTATCACACACTCCTGGCTTTGGCTCTCACCCCAGAGAAAAAATACTGACCAAATACTGATAGTGGAGCCGTGGCCTAAGGCTGTGTGCCCACGTAGCGTTTTTCAAGCGTTTATGCTGCGGAATTTCCGCAGCGGAAACGCTTGTTAAACGCTAGGTAATCCGCACCCCATGGTCCCCAAGGGGATTATGCATGTTCTATGCACATGCTGCGGATTTTTCCGCAGCGTTTATGCTGCGTTCAAAAATCCGCAGCATGTCATTTAATTTTGCGGAAGCGCAGCGGAACTCCCGCCATTGACTTGCATTGAGACGCATAGAAACCGCGACTGCACATTTGTACAAGCGGCTTCTATGCGTCTCTATGTGCGGATGGTACCCAGTTCTGGAGGAGAGGAGACTCTCATCCAGACCTGGGTACCATTGTACCTGTAAAAAAAGAATAAAATAACAAATAAAGTTTATATTCACCTGTCCGGCGGCTTGTCTCTGAATGCCGGCATCGCTTGAGGACCTGCGGTGACGTCACAGTCATGTGACCGCAGGCCCTTCACCGCTCTGTCTCGCGAGATGCCGGCAGCCAGGAACCAGACAGTAACGAGCGCTGCAGCCACGCCGGGGCCTCGGGGGTGAGTATAGCTTTATTTGTTTTAATTTTTACGGTTCACACTGTATAAATCCATGCCGGTTGCATGGATTTATATAGTGTGACCTAGTTGTCAAGCACTTTCCAAGTGATGCGATCGCCTGGAAAGCGCTTGTCAATCTGCATGCAGAAACGCATGTGAATCCGCATGTATTCTGCAGGAAAAACGCATGCACAATCTGCATGCGTTTTTTTCTGCCAGGGAGATGCAGAAATGCTGCAGAAATTTTCTGCTTCATTTCTGCATCGTGGGCACATAGCCTAAGAGAACGATACGCTCACTTCTTGGCATCTTTTGAAAGCCAGCAGCATTTAAAAGAAGCTTAAAAACCTGAACATGTGAACAGCAGGTCATTTTGCATCAAAATTAATATGCTCATCCTTTTAACCATTTTTGAATGGCATTTTACATGCAAAAAAAAAACACAGGAAATGATGCAGTGTGAACATAGCCCTAGACTATGGCGACAGCAATACTCAGACAAGGAGCGCAACCAAGAACACTTCTGAGGATCGCAGTTGTGTGATGATATATGGGATACACTAAAATATGACTTTTATTTATTCTCATTAAAAAGTGGTCTATACTTAAAATTACTATAGGGGACCTGTATTATTATAATATATAGGAGGGTTACCAACTGAACACCCCCACCGACGGCTACAGGTATTAAACTGTATTATGTATATATGCTTTCCTATCTATATCATGGCAGCATCCCATGATACTATGTAGCACTTTATGTATTCATCTATTTAACTTTCCTTCCTACAGGTACCACTAAAGAGACTAAAAAACACACATGGATATAACCCTCCTATATATTGGTATAATACAGGTTCACTATAGTAATTTTAAGTATAGACCAGTTTTTAATAAGAATAAATAAGTCATATTTTAGAATATCCTTTAGGCCGGTTTCACACATCTGGATATTTCCTGTACCGGAAAAAACGGTATCGGAGATAGCTGTGGCGCCCCTGAGGGTTCGGTCGCCACATGGGTACTGCATCTCTTTAATGAGGTGTGGTATCTCTCCTTCGAGGTAAGGATGGTGCAGCTGTCAGGACCCCACCTCTGCATCCTACACCACACCTCTCCCACCTGTGGGGGGCTAATATGCACCAGGGTGCTGCCCCAGCCGGGATAAATGGAGATGGGGGAACCAAAAGATAGGGGGAACCTAGTAGTAGGTGAGGGTGGAGGACGCACATTTAGGTTACACTTAATATTTCATATTTAACTAACAGCCATCTTGGGCTTATGGTCTTTTGATTGTGATCTTCATCACTGAACGTGGCTTTCTGTAAGAACCTGCAGCTGACTGAAGATACACGGTCCTCGTGCTCTGGCCTTGAGTCGAGGAGCGGGCTAGAGTTAACGGCTGTCTCTACCCGGTCAAGGTCCCTACCTAAGAAGGCCTGGAGGGGAGCAGAGGAGACAAGCTCCACAGGCAAAAGGATCCCAGGAGGATGCAGATGGAGCAGTTTACGCCACCTGTCCTCACTATTCTGGCCTAGTCAGAGGGATTCCTGCTGCAAGAGGGGTACCGGCCCCCGATATCTGAATCTGTCACTTTAAGTCTTAGTCGGAGAAGCCCGGAGGCTCAGTGGATTCCACCGGGTAAAGGACGGAGCGGAGTTGCCACCCGTACCCTTGTTCTGTGCATAGTCCAGAGGGAGACCCGGCCTTAGTACACGCATCACATACGGACAGGAGAGGACCTAGTGGGAACTTCCAGGAACATTCTGGTGTGGGGTCCTGACCAAAGCACCTGAACTACCCAGAGGTTGTCGGACCCCCGGTCCTGGTGGCCGCAGCGCGCATTCTACCGTGAGTAAAGCTTGGAAGACTACCCCTATGGCCTCCGGTTTCTTATTGCAATGCGGCACCGCACCGCACCACACCACATCTCCCACTACAATTCCCATCCTCCTGTTCTCTCTGCCCTGAGGCCCTGCTCCGCTTGTGGGAAGTAGTACCATCTGCTGCTGCCACTACATCCCGCCTCAGAGGACTGAACGCAGTGCTGGTGGAGGATCACCAGAAACCACAGGTGGCGTAGTCAATAGAACCACTCGATTAACACCAAACCCTGATAGCCCATTAAATCTTTTATGTGACGGCCCTGGGCACGGAACGGGTCTAGGCCACGACTGCAACCCCCAACATCTGACCCGGCTCCGAGTACCCCCATCTCCCAGGGTAGGGCTGTGAGCGTCACATAGCCGTGCCCCGTGTGTGTTTTACGTGTGACATCCATGTGCCACATCTGGATCCCACGGACGGGCGCCCGGGAATCAGCACTACAGGTAGCGTTGTTCCCAGGCGCCGGTGCTGAACGCTGCCCTCATCATGGTTCCCTGCCGGCGCTGTAATCAACACCAGCAGGGACCATGATGAGGGTAGTGGTAGTGCGACCGCTGCTGACGAGGAGCCGGGGAGAATGAGCTGCTCCGAAGCTGCGCTCAGAGTGACAGGACACTGCAGCTCCGGAGCGGCTCATTCTCCCCGGCTCCTCGGCAGCAGCGGTCGCATGGATGACAGCGGGGGACACCTAGGAGATGTGAGTATATGGAGTTTATTATTTTATTCTTAATTTTACAGGTGGGGACACTGAGAGTACACTACTACTACCCTCATCATGGTCCCTGCTGGTGCTGACCACAGCGCCGGCAGGGAACCATGATGAGGGCAGTGTTTAGCACTGGCGCCTGGGAACAGCGCGATTCCCAGGCGCCAGTATGTGTCATATGGACGACACAAGAATGTCATCCGTGTGGTACTTTTGTGGACAGTGTGCCCGAAAAAAAACTGACTTGTCTCCATGTGGAGCACACGGACACACGGTCTGCAAAAACACACTGAGGTTTACACAGACCCATAGATTTGAATGGGTCTGCGTGTGTCAATGTCTCCGGAACGTGGGGAAGCTGTCACCACTCGTACCGGAGATACTGACATGTGAAAGAGCTCTTAAAGAGGGTCTATTTACCCTCTGGGTAATTTGTTGTTTAGCATCTATTATGCCTGAAGGGGTGCTCACACTTGGTGTATTATTATGATATATGGCGTATGGACACCTTTGGGGTAATTATTCATTTATTTGCATTAAATGCATGTATTTGGGACAAAAATGTTTGGAATTGGATTTAATTAAAATTGTTGAACCATTCGCTTTCTAGAGCCTTTGTGTTGCTGGCTTGCAGAATGAGTTAACTGAGAATCTGTCAAGGGAGCTAGTTCGTATAGGGAGTTTAACTCTATTATCTGTCTTTCTCTGAGCTCCTCATCTGATTTATGACCACCTCAATGTTTTTAGCTTAACTTTGATGTGGTCTGTAGACCTAAAACAGCTGACAGCAGCGCAGAAAAAGACAGATAAAGAAGTTACACACTCCCCATTAGAACTAACTCACTGACAGATTCTCAGTTAACTCATTCTGCAATCAGCAATAGACTGTAGAAGGCAAACGGTGCAAAAGTTTTAATGAAAACCATTGCAGAAATTATTTTTAGGTCAAAATCTATGCATTAAAGTAATACAAAAGAATAAAAAATGTCCCCAGAGATGTCTGCAAGGGAAAGTCATATGGGACTTGCAACAGGTTCACAACGTGACCCGCTGACATGGGAAACGCACCGCTGCAGCTTATCGTTAGGGGTCTCACCCCGGACCACTGCCGGGTAGTGCTGCGGAGTCCGTGCAAACAATGATGGGGGAAGTGGCGCTCGTTCTTCACTGGACAACATGATCCCAAAAAATGATGCTGGACCCTACAGAAAACCTTATACCTGGTGAAACCCCAGTAATGTCTGCACCCCGCCATATTGCAGACCACCGTAGTGCCCAGACCCATATCTGCCCCCCGATGACACCTGGTCCCCATTAGGAGCTGTCACCCTGGGGCAGCGTGTGGCTGCTGTGGAACTACTACTCCCAGCAATTTCTGACACACATGACTACTCTTGCAACAGTGCCAGGGTGCAGCCCCGGCGGCGGGCACAGCTGTATGGGGTGGCAGTGGGCGGGAAGAACTGATCCCTCCCCGTCCCGGGAGGATGACGTGTGCGCTCCTCAGGCCGCGCCCTACACTCCCACCCCCCTGAGGACTCTCCCTTCCCTCCTGAATTCTGCCACCTACCTCCGGGGGGCGCGGACGGGCCGGGACGGGGCCACCGCCGGAACACAGCGCTCCGGAAGTGCTATGTCAAAATACCTTCACGCTACTGCCTCCTTAACCCGGAAGTGAACCCTGCCTCCCTCTGAGTCCGTCATACCATAGAGGAGGGGCGACTGGGAGCCATATTGGGTGGGGAACGGAAGTCATATTGGATGGGGAAGAGCGTATAACAGCAGCCACTCTACATACATTACCTAAACACAATGATGTTTGATATTTTACAAGTGTCAGTATTATTTCTAACTTACAAAATGGTGGCTCCTGTAGCAGGCCACAATCCTATGGATTGATACCCAGTAAGCTCCACCCCCTTACGTCACATCCTGTATCCAGGAGACGTAATTTCCGGGATTCTGTTTCCTATATAACCCTCTGCCGTGGCCGTGAGTCGGCCTCTTCGTGCTCGTCTCTGGCAGGGTGAGGTGAGTGACTTTATACTGAAGTATTAATGGCTGTCTGGTCCTTTTAATATGGATAGAATTACGGTTCTCTCATGGTTATATCCCTTCTCCCGCCGTCCACCGCTGCGCTGGACCTTTCCTGAAGCAGGATGGGACTGGATTGTGCTGGGTCCCTGCGCCCGCCATCTGTGCGGCCATGCTGTTAACCCTTTACTTGCTGCTATCTCGATTGCTGATTTGTTTGCTTAATTTCTAAATTGCTGAGAATTGAGGGTTTATTTTCTCCGATTTTTGCCTGAATGTGATGAAAGTTATGTTGGTAGGGACATCAGAGAGAGAATGATGATTACCAACGTTTCTGAGCAGGCAGGGGGCCGTGTGACTCTGAGGTTCACTATATACTTGCTGGAGTCGTTCATAGTCTGCAGTGTTATGGCTGTTTTTAGTTTTCTGCAGTCTGAGACTGAACTTTTGCATTCTTCTTCTTGCAGGCTTTTATCTGAAGAATTCATTGACTTTCTGATAAATGGATAAATGATGTAAGTTGGATCTCCAGGTCTGCTTCTTTACATGAAATGAGCTGACATATAAATTGGTGTGCATATTCACACATGGCTACTAAACTGAGAAAAACCAAAGCCAAAAAAACATAATGCTCAAAAACCCTGCAATAAATAGTCCACTTATTTTCATGCACTATTACTAAGTTAACATAATCTTGATCAAAATAATGCAAAAACCGTCCCACCACGTCAAGGTGACCCTATTTGGGACGGTCCTAACTGTAATATTTAAACCCTTACCATTTGTCAAGTGATGTACATGTGGCTAAGGGCTGAGACTGAACTTATTATGTTGCACTACTGCTATTTATTGCAGGGTATTTGAGTATTAACCCCTTCGCAACCCTGGGATTTTCTGTTTTTGCACTTTTGTTTTTTGCTCCCCTTGTTCCCTGCACCATAGCGTTTTTATTTTTTGGTCAATATAACTGTGAGGGCTTATTTTTTGCGGGACGAGTTGTACTTTTCAACGCCATTACTAGTTTTACTATATCGTGTACAGGAAAGTGCAATACCACAGATGTGTTTTTTTTTTTTGTTTTTTTTTTATTACCACGTTCGCTGAATGCTAAAACTGACCTGCCATTATTAGTCTCCAGGTCATTACGAGTTTGTAGATACCAAGCATGTATAGGTTCTTTTTTAAGTGGTGAATTTTTTTGGGTAAAAAAACCCCGCCATTTTCCAAAGACCCGTAGCGTCTCCATTTTTTGGGATCTGGGGCTGGGTGAGGGCTTATTTTTTGCGTGCCCAGCTGAAGTTTTTATTGATACCATTTTGGGGTAGATCGCCTGTTATTGCATTTTATTACAATGTTGCAGCGACCAAAAACATAATTCTGGCGTTTAGAATTTTTCTCATTACGCTGTTTACCAATAGGATTAATAATTTTTTTTTCTGAAATATTTACGCTCAAATCATGGGTTCCACCCTTTAAATGTATTACCTATGAATGTAAGATCGACTTTTTCTCAGGCTAGGAGGCCCTTTGTGTGATTGGCTCTGTAGTGGGCTTGTGTGCCAATGGCTCCTGTCACTCCTATAGGACTGATAAAGCAGCTGCCTTTTTGGTCCTGTAAAAGTAAATGGAGGGGGAGGGGGATTAATATTACCCTTTAGTACTTTGTGTAGATGGTCCCAAGTACTTTACTCATTTAATAAGGGGAATCTCCTCAAAGGACCCCATGTCTACATGTAAAGTGATGGAGCCCAACCTCTCTGTGCCACTGCTACTTTGTTGTAGTGGAGGCATGTAGTACTACCTTCTTGGGCTGATCTAATGCCGCTGATGACTCCTATTTGCTACTCTTGACTGTCAGGATGACGAGAGCGTGTACCACCAGTACTTATTCTGAGGCATTAGTTTTTGGCTATTCTGACTCTGAACAGACATTTCTCCTTCATAACTTTTTTTTTTTTTTTTTCTCCCTCCTAGGTCAAGAGTCTAGTGAGCATTGGGCATATAAGTAAGTTTACTGCTTCTGATAAATGGCTGTCTATTAATATTGTACATCATGACTTGATAACTCTACAGCCAATTTGGTTCAGAGACTAAAACAGTTGTACACACGTTGCGTTCTTGCTGTTTTTTCCCCATGCAAATCTTGCTCTCGTCAAAAAAGCTGTTTTTGCACGAATTGCTTTCTATGGGTGAAAATCGCTCAGTCACATGCTGCATTTTGCAAAAAAACACAGGTGTTTGACAACAATCTGGAGAGAAGCCCAATGTGTGATTTCTGAAACCTCAGACTTTGCTGGTACAGTAAAACGCCGCTTAAAATTTGTATATAAAACGCTGCAAAAACACAACGTGTGACTATAGCATTAATCTTCTGCAGCAGGGATTGGACCATATGGTTTCTATTTACTGCCACTGATGAAAAGAAAATGATGCATCTAATTTCAGCTGCCTGCAAATGTAGTGTTATACTATTAGGCCACGGCCCCACTATCAGTATTCAGTCAGTATTTTTTCTCAGGAGTGGGAGCCAAAACCAGGTGAGGAACAGAGAAAAGGTATAATAGAAACAAGTCACCAATTCTGTATTTATCACCCACTCCTAGTTTTGATTCCTACTCCTGGGAAAAAAATACTGACAGAATACGGTTAGCGGGGCCGTGGCCTTGGACTGTTTCTTTATTGGTTGACTGGAATTCAAGACACAATGATGATCCCATAGTTCAGCAGATGACCAGTGATGAAGAACTATTATGTCTTTCGCTCCTATCTGATGTGTCTATGCTGGATGTGACATGATGACACTTCAGGCTGCAGAATTTGTAACATTGCATCTTATTTTTTGCAGAGATCCTGCAGGTTGAGGACTTCAGCACCTGTGACTCCCGTAGTAGGTATTCTCCTTTACAGTTATGGGCAGTGACAGACTATACGCTAATGACCAGGCCTGTAAGATACAGTGTAGATGGAAACAAAACGCCTGCACTGGCTCCTAAACTATAGCTGTGACTTTACAGGCTCGTTCATCAGAAAAGTTTACAGTGTGATATATGGACTTATAATTGTGTACATGATGACTTGATATAATCAATGGGAATCTCTCTGAATAAGACTGAGGGACAGCTCTTACACTGATACACTGCAGAGAAATGAGTTGGGGGTAAGGAGTGTGCATTATATATTCACATGGTTGTTTTTGCTTTTAGACTACGTGTGGCATCCAGGACTCGTAGAGCCATTATGGTGGACTCTGGGCCAGGTTGGTATCTGCAATTCTTTTCACTGAGCCTTATGCCTTTTGCACAGAATGTAAGTTAGTATAAATGATGTTACTACACAACCCACTAATGGTTACACTACTGCCCTGGTGCCACCACGGAGCAGCTGCAGGGAGAGCATAACCTCTTCTCCGAGCAGCCAAACATCTTTTAGACGGCTGTATTTCTGGAACGGTGTAGCCTGCAGATTAGCGTTAGGCTATGTTCCCACATGTTGTTTTTCAGGCTGCGTGCCCACGTTGCGTATTACAAGTGTATATGCTGCGGAATTTCCGCAGAGTGAACGCTTGTAAAACGCATGTATATCCGCACCCCATGGTCCCCAATGGCATTCCGCAATGTCAATGCCCATGCTGCGGATTTTTCCGCAGCGTGTATGCTGCGGTCAAAAATCCGCAGCATGTTCATTAATTTTGCGGAATCAATGTGCGGATGGTACCCAAGTCTGGATGAGAGGAGACTCTCATCCAGACCTGGCTACCAAAGAACCTGTAAAAAAAAAAAAAAAGAAAAAACAAAGTTTATACTTATCTTCTGATGTCTTCCCGGTGTTTTCCTGCTGTTGTGTGAAGGACCTGCCACGTGACCCATCACATGACTCAATGACGTCACCACAGGTCCTGCACACAACAGCGTGAGCCGCTCAAGGCTCCGGACGGGGCAGAGAATGCATCGGAAAGGGAGTATAAACTTTATTTTTTTATTTTTTACCATTCTGATTCTTTTTTTTTTTTTTTTTTTTTTAACTATTACTTGGTCACACTATATATGCCGGTTGCATGGATTTATATAGTGTGAACAAGTTGTCAAGCACTTTTCCAAGTGATGCTTAAATCACTTGGAGAAGTGCTTGATGACCTGCATGTGGAAATGCATGCAAAGACGCCTCACAAACTCTTCTACCTGGCAGGAAAACTGCATGTAAAATCTGCATGTGATTTTCCCGCCAGGGAGAAGCGTAAAAAATGTGCTTCAGTTCTGCAACTTGGGCACTTGGCCTCAGCGTATTTTGCTGCAGATTTTTATGCTAATTTTCAGCTGTGTTTTGCAGTACCAGCAAAGTCTGAGAAACCAGAATTGTGTGTGTCTGAACTTTATGTACAGGGTGGGCCATTTATATGGATGCACCTAAATTAAATGGGAATGGTTGGTGATATCAACTTCCTGTTTGTGGCACATTAGTATATGGGAGGGGGGAAACTTTCCGAGATGGGTGGTGACCATGGCAGCCATTTTCAAGTCGGCCATTTTGAATCCAACTTTATTTTTTTTGCAATGGGAATAGGGTCATGTGAGACATCAAACTCATTGAGAATTTCATAAGAAAAGCAATGGTGTGCTTGGTTTTAACACAACTTTATTCTTAAGTGGTTTTTTTTTTTACAAGTTTCTTTGTTTACAGCCAATAACATGTTGCAGAGGTTAACACGTGAGGAGCGGATAGAAATTGTGTTGATGTCTGGTGAACGCAGTACTCGAGTCATTGCAGCAGATTTCAATGCAAGACACCCTACGAGACCACCCATCTCCCATGCTACAGTTAGCAAACTGCTTGCCAAACTTCGTGAAACAGGTTCAGTGTTGGATTTGCCAAAATGTTGACACAAGAAAAACTGTCACTAATGAAGAAACATCAGTGGCTGTACTAGCTTCATTCAGCAAGAGCCCACAGCGTAGCACTCGCCGCATGTCACTGGAGAGTGGCATCAGTCGAACATCCCTTCAGCGGATATTGGCTACTCACAAATGGCACCCTTAGAAAATCCAGCTGCTGCAGCATCTCAACGAGGATGACCCAGATCAGCGCACTGAATTTGCAGAATGTGCAAAACAAAAATTGGAACAAGACCCTCAGTTTACACAGAACATTATGTTCAGTGATGAGACGAAATTCTTTGTGAATGGTGAAGTTAACAAACAAAACACCGCTATTGGTCTCACACTAACCCACAGTGGATAGATCCCTCCAAGACTGTTGGAACACAAAAATTGATGGTATGGTGTGGTATATGGGGTACAAAGATAGTGGGGCCATTCTTCATCAATGGAAACCTCAATGCCACTGGATATCTGAAATTGCTACATAATGATGTGTTGCCCTCTTTATGCACTGAAGATTGCACATTACCTGAGCTTCTCCAACAAGATGGTGCACCACCACATTATGGGTGTCAGGTCTGAGCATTCCTACATGAACAGTTTCCTGGAAAGTGGATTGGTCATTGTGGGCCAGTTGAATGGCCACCAAGGTCTCAATAACTCATGAAAGAATAAAGCTGCGTTAAAACCAAGCACACCATTGTTTTTCTTAAATTCTCAAGTTTGATGTGTCGCATGACCCTCTTCCCAGTGAAAAAAAATAAAGTTGGATCCAAAATGGCTGCCATGGTCATCACATCCATCTGGAAAAGTTTTTTCCCCTCCATATACTAATGTGCCACAAACAGTAAGTTGATATCACCAACCATTCCCATTTTATTTGGGTGTATCCATATAAATGGCCCACCCTGTACATGTATAAATAGAGACAGAAGGCAGTGAAAAAACACTTAAAGCAGCAAACCCTTAAGATTTGATGCAGCTTATTTACTGCCAGAGATCAGTTTTGCTGCAGATTTCTGACTGGAAAAAAAAAAACACCATGTGGGAACATGGCCTTAGTAGGTATTCTCAGAAGCTACTCTCCTTTACAGTTATGGGCAGTGACAGACTATAGACTAATGATGGGGCCTGTAAGTCACTGTATAGATGGAAATAATACCTCTACACTGCCATTTAGAACTATCGCAGCCCACTACTGCATTTTGCTGTGGCTTTACAGGCTCGTTCATCAGTAAATTACCCATCTTAATGTTCCTTCCTTCACATTGCAATGTGTAAAATTGCAGCCTGCAAGATCAGAATTTCAAGCAAACTTTGCACAGTACAATACTGCATTACCATGCTGTGCCTATTAATGTGACCAAGATGCTGCATCATGTCACCACTTGTGGATTTGCATTTGTAGTGTCCTTTCCTGGGACTGATGGTGATATTGGTCTTGGACAAGGCTGTCAATATTGGGTTGGCTGGTGTTTTGCAAAAGCACCTTCTGTCAGTTGATTGTGGGGGTACTGGGAGACCAAATTGCATCTCATTAGCATCCTATACACAGGTGGAGAGAAGCTGCTTGTTCAGCTAGACTCAAGCAGGGCTTGGACCCCAGCGGCTAAAACTGTTCTTTCAGATGTTGCAGCATTTCACTTAACCTTAGTCAGGCTGCATAATTTTACAACGTTAACAGGCTGCAGAGGTACAATTGTACCTTCATATATACCTCCACTGTGGGAAGACTTTCTCCTTGACTTGGTTTCAGAAACTAAAGTTCATTCAGCTACAAATGTTATGCTGAGATCTATTGGCCAGTGATGTTACTGCTCACTTATGTTGCTGTCAATTAAGTTGATTTAAACTGGGAGTGACTTCTACTTCTCTTCCTGCCTCCCTCCTCTCAGTAGCCATTTTGCTGTTCATCTCATTGCTGTGAGCACACACATTTCTAGGCTTGTGAAGTCTTCAATTTCTTGGATACGTAGGTAGGAAAGTCTCACAGCATCTAACAGCCAGTTATACCTTCATTCGCCTTGTGGGGACAGAAGTCAGAAATTGTCTTTGAGCCTGGACTTGGCTTGCATATATTTTGTATGAAACTTATCACTATAGGTATGATTTTTATACGAAAAATGGATAATAATTAGTATCTACATATTGTTTTACTTATATTCAGCATAAAATAAAGATGGTGGCTCTGTTACAATTTTCCTATTGGTTGAAAAAACAGTCGAAGATGGAACAAATTCTGAAACCGTATACGGTTACGTAATATATAAATAACCTTTATAAATATCACAAGAAATAATTTACTTTATCTGCACTTTAGAATCTAGTTTCATTCTACTTGCCACGTGTTACTGAACTAAATTACAAAGCCAAAATTAATCTACCAAGTCATCGACAAATTTTGCCTACAATCATGATGCAACAGTCTGTTCATATGTACCAAAGAAGAACAAATCAGTCGTGCTTTTATCATCTATGCACATGACTGGAGAAGTTGAAGAGACACTAGCAGCCAAGCCAGAGATAATAAAATACTACAACAAAACAAAAGGCGGAGTTGATATGGATAAAATGTTGGGAGAGTACACTGTGAAACGACGAACATTACGTTGGCCTCTGGCATTTTTCTACAATATGATTGACGTCACTGGGTTAGCATCCTACATCATCTACAGAGAACACAATCCAAGCTTCAGGACAAAGGATCAACGAAGAAAGTTCCTGAAAGATCTCGCAAATCACCTGTGTATGCCTGCAATTGAAGATCGTAGTACAAACCGAATGATGATGAGAAACCATTTTCTTCGAGGTGCAGTAGAAATGGTGCTTGGACGATGCATTCTGGTAGCATCGCAAGCAGCAGCTGGCCCTCAAATACCTCATGGTAGTCGTGGACCCTCCCCTGTTGTTGGTAGTTGCTATGTCTGCCGAGACCTGAGGCGAAAACGATGTAAGATTAGAAAGTCTTGTGTGGTTTGTGTGAAACCCATTTGCGATGAACACTCGGTAGCAAAGACAACATGCAATACTTGTGAAGAAAATCAATAAAAGTTTCTTACATTTTCTCTTATGTAAATGAACAGTTTTTTTTTCTTGTTTATAATAATAAAATGGCATTATCATTAAAAAAAATATTATTCTCTTTTCCCTTGCATTATCTTGCATTCAAAATATGAGGGTACATTTGTACCTATGCAGCTTGTTATGGATGCAAAAATCTCAACCCCCTTATCTCGGAAGAGGGTGAAGATATTTTATTGAAATTTGGCCAATATATTCTGGACCAAAACTGCAGAGATGTCACAATTTCAGCCGTCTATGGCGTTTTGAAAAAAAGTTATTGCAATTTTAAAACTGAATAGTTACAATTGTACCTACTCAGCCAGACGAAGGTTAAACCTATATATAGCTAGAATCATGCACCATGCATCCAGTGACTGGTTCCATTTTAACCACCAGTAGTTCTGAGACAATAGTTTCATTGTCTTGATTTTTTTTTTTTTTCCTCTACCTTCTAGGTCAGATGTTTAGTCATGCAGCGGCATATGGGTAAGTTTACGAAGTGTGATATATGGACTTATAATTGTGTACATGATTTGATATAATCAATGGGAATCTCTCTGAATAAGACTGAGGGACAGCTCTTACACTGATACACTGCAGAGAAATGAGTTGGGGGTAAGGAGTGTGCATTATATATTCACGTGGTTGTTTTTGCTTTTAGACTACGTGTGGCATCCAGGACTCGTAGAGCCATTATGGTGGACTCTGGGCCAGGTTGGTATCTGCAATTCTTTTCACTGAGCCTTTTGCAGTGTAAATCAGGATAAATGATGCGTTACTACACAACTCGCTAATGGTTACACTACTGCCCTAGTGCCACCATGGATCAGCTGTGGGGAGAGCATAACCTCTTCTCTCAGCAGCCCAACATGACATTTAGATGTCTCTGTGCGTACATAAACTGCATTCGGATAGCATCCGAGTGCAGTCCGATTTTTCACACGTACACCCACAGTATAGGTGCAAGTGATCCTATTATTGGATTCACTTGCAGCATGGTGTGATCTTTTTCTGATGTCAAATCTGCATGAGAAATCGCAGATCAGCCCTGCTTGATAGATTAATATTGTGTTGTGTTACACGCTTGTGTGAGTGAGCCCCCAAACTTCTTAAGACACAATGATGATCCCATAGTTCAGCAGATGACCAGTGATGAAGAACTATTATGTCTTTCGCTCCTATCTGATGTGTCTATGGATGTGATGTAATGACATTGTGGGGTGCAGAATCCTCTTATGATATATCAATGTTTATTTTGCAGGTCACATTCTTCAAGTTCAGACTGACTCTTGTGGCTTTGGCAGTAAGTATACTTTTTACAACCACTAGACTATTTAGGTTTGAGCTTAGATGCTATACACATAACTGTCTCAAATCATAGCTATGGGATTAACCTTCAAAATGCAGGTTGTTTTGCTTTAATGCATTTCATCCCTATGGATTGCAATGAGTTGGCAGTAAATTAGAGTTGTCCTCTGCCCATTAAAGGGCCTGTCCAAAGTTAATACAAAAGTATACAATCACTTTGTAGACTTGTGACTCCACACAGCACATTGGCAAGTGAGTGAGTAGTCATGTGACCATAAGTAGGCATTATGCATATTTCTGGCCACAATTCAGACTAGCTGTGCACGGCCTCACCCATTGAGTGATTCTGCACACATCTAGTTAGAATGTGGCCAGGATTATGCATACTTGCAGTCACATGAGCACACACTCCTGGTGCTGGCGGATCCTGACTGTGCTGTGAGTTTTCACAACTCTTCGCTGTATAGGAATGCACTTCTGTGGCAAGCCTCGGCAATCCCTTTAATGCCAATTTGTTTGAAAACCTAAATTCCGTTGCTATGGACAAAAAAATAAATCTGCACCATACACCAATGGCATTGCCTATAGTGCCTGTCATCACACTGGTAGTTTTCACAGCATCTTAATTCTGGTCGACTTGTAAACTATAGGAGTCTCCTTTACTAGATACGGTTACATGATGATTTTGTTTAACAAACTTGACTTTCCCATGGAGGTTTGTTATTAGCTCTATCTGACTTGTCAGCCGTACAATATTCATGATTGCCATTCATTTCCCAATCAAATTTTGCAATAAAGGGCTTGGGCTTTTAGTATTTTGTGGCCAAAAAATGGCAAGTACATGAACACTGATTTATCTGGTATAACTTTATCATTGTTTAATTGCCTCGTTTTATCTGCAGACCCTGCTTGTCCACTCGAGTGAGCCCAAGAGACAGGACAGATACAGGTACATGCAATCTGACAAGTCTCTGCTGGTTCTGGAGGATGTTGTGATGAAAACATAGTTCAGCTGATCTTCTGTGAAGAACAGTCTTTCGCTCCTATCTGAATCCTCCTGATAGTCTTTTCTTGCAGTCCTATTACTATAACTAATCTATATACTTTTTTTTTCTCCCATGTCCAGAATATAAATAGCTGCCTATGAAGATGAATGTTTAGCTGTAATTGACCCTGCATCTGGAGACCTAGAGTGAGTATAGATCTAGCACCCATTAACAAGACTGCAAAACTTCAAAAGTACATTTCGCAATGTAATAATGCTGAAATCACTTTAATAGATTAAATAAGAAATGTAAATTTTATCCTCCACATTTGACTTTAAGGGGGGGTGCTGGCTAGTGTCACTTTAATTTTGTGACCATAAAATGCCCTGCAACTTGCAGTAGTCTGTAAATGATGATTTGTGAAGCAGGTCTCCAATTACTTGTGAGGATAACTTGATCCACACTGATGCAGACTAACATTTGATTTTCAATTGTCGGCTAACTATTGAATGCATAACTTGACACTGAATCGGTCTACTCTTAGGGCCACAGCTCTGAGGTCCTGCAGATAAAGAATATTGGTCAATGTGCAAGGTAGGTGATAACATGCCAGTAGGCGTTGCATCTTGAGATGCCACTACTTGTGGTCAGGGTGGGTTCTGCAGCAGTGATTAAAGACTAAGGTGCTAACCTTTCATGTTAGAAATCTGGCATAATAGTTTTAAAAAGTTAAATGCTGCAACTTGTCTTAATTCATAACGTGCTGTGGCTTTTCACACACCAGAAATCTCATTCCAGTCTGACTGGAGTAAGATCTCAAACCTAGTGTACTGAGGAGCTCCAGATTCATGAAGAGGCATGAATCTGTCACTCCAGCATGCCCCCTCAGCAAGAACCAGTCTTTATGAATTTGGGCAGCCATTGGCCACCACACTTTTGTACACTATCGCCATTGTCCTTGTTCTTTGCGTACATGCTGTAACATGGAGGTGTGTGTGTGTGTGTGTGTGTGTTCTGCATGCTATTCACACATTTGAGACACTACTTGTATGATCTTGGGGTTATAATGATGCTTCAAATGTCTGACCTGAATTTATATGTGGAATAACTTAAATACTGATGTGACCCCTGAACATCAATAGGATGTAGGTGTTACCTGTGATTATCAGCTCTGACCCCCCCTTCTGTCTCATTGTAGGACCTGAATGTGCAGCATGGCTAAACCTGGTAAGTACAAGTGTTACTTGCAGCTTTTAGTCTGAAACTTTGGTTGCAGTGATGAAACTGATTCTGCCATATGATTAAGGATGATTCTATCTTTAACCGTTCCACTTTATTCTGAGAACCTGCCTGGACCAGGGCGAGACTCCTATGACAAACTGAACACTAATCCTACCCCTCATGTTCTTGCAGGTCAGAATCTGTGGATGCTGCACTAGGTAAGGCTGCACCTGTAAAGTCTAAAAGCTTTTTTTTTTTTGGCTTGTCCCTAGGCTGTTGTATTGCAGCTAGGTGCCAATGGAGCTGGGCTTCATTACCAAATAATGCACATGCACAATTTTTAAGATCAACATGTTTTCCTGTTGACCATTAAAGGGGTTTTCCAGTCTCTGAAACTCCTTTTGGATTCTGTCAACTAAAATGGACTCTGTTCAGAAATAAGCCGATGATGGTTCAAGAGTAGTGGACAGAAGTGATTTCTGACAACACTAAAGCTGAGGCTTATAAGGGGCCACTATTTTTTTTTGGGTCTTCTCTACATTCAACTTTCAAGTTTGATATGATGGTCCTTTCACACCCTCCTTTTTCAGTGGCCATAACATTTTTTTTTAATTTAAATTCTGAATTTTTTAATTGACACTGTTTAAGTAGTCATGATTTTCTTCATATTCAATATGTTAGCATTACTGCAGTGCTGAAAGACTTATTTTTTTTTTTTTTATTTATTTTCACCCTCTCCTTGTAGTTTTCTTGAGGAAGGGTTCCCTCAACTCCAGTCCTCAAGGCCCACCAACAGGTCATGTTTTTAGGATTTTCTTAATATTGCACAGGTGATTAAATATTGCCTGTGCAGGTGATGTAATCCTAAAAAACATGACCTGTTGGTGGGCCTTGAGGACTGGAGTTGGGGAGCACTGCCTTAAGGAACTTGAACCTGCAATCTTACTATATACAGCAATACTGAAGCATAGTGAAAACTGGCACCTTCTATGATGCCCAGCCACTGGATGTCGCATGATGGGGGTGTTCAGCCTGCCCATGTTCACAACCCACTGGCTCCCTGTGGTCATGTCAGAGCTGATGGGGCATGCAATGTCCTGGGTGGATCACAGTGCTTAAATGTCACTAATAGCACCAATTTGGGGACGCGCTGATTGCAGATGTTAAAGGCAGATTCCGGGTATATAATATAGCCAGGCTCTGCTCCAATGTCATGTCGGGAACACGCTCCATGATCTTGTAAGGGGCATTAAGGCATACTGTCAGTTTCCTTTTTTAATTGGGCAGAATATTGTACCTTTTCTACAACTTTAGCTTTTCTTTCTTCAGATCTGTTTGTCAGCATTCACTTGATGGCCCCATACTGGACTGTCTTCATGGTAAGTTGGCAGGAAGCTTGCGTCTAGTGTCCATGCTGTACTGTGCTTGAAACCCCTATAACCAGTGATGAAACCGATTCTGCCATATGATCTATACTGATATCACAATCAACCGTTCCACTTATTTCTGAGGCTATAGCAGGGGAGCTCTACTGTAGGGGTGTAACTTGCTTGCAGGGGTTTTATTCCACTAGTCCTATTTACTTTCTCATACAGCCCCTCTTAGTGACCGTATGACCGGCCTTTGCTAACCATTTCTCCTTTCTTTACCAGGTTTATCATGGGATAAACTACTTTGACACCAGACCTGCAAACAATCTCTTATGGTATGTAACCAGCTTAAGCTTTTCTTGCCTTTTGCATTGAATGCTGCGGAGTGGAACGATGACAATTACTTTGAACTCTCTCCCTGATATAAAGATGAAAACAAAGTACTGACGCCCCGTGCCAAAGTGGTCACCTGTAAATCTGTGTAATGCCAATCACTAACTGTGTTTTTATTTTTTATTTAAGGAGCTGAAGATCTGGTCCCTCTTTACAGGACAGTTGTGGATGTAATGACTGATATCTGACTTTTATAATGTGACATTTTTAATAAAACTTGGATTTTGTTCATTAATGCAAATCTGTACTTTATTGGTAATGTTTCTGCTGGAAAACTCTGAAATGTGGGGTTATAACTTTGCAGGTACAGCATGGTTTTATAGACCAGAGCTAGGGCAGGGGATGTAATTTTGTGATGCTGTGGACTGCAATTGGTTTACTGTGGTGGTCCTCATAGGATAAATATTTCCTCCTGACTGTCATGGCGTGCAATAGTGTCTCCATCTTGCCACACTAGTGCAGCATGCTGCAAATTCTCAATGTGTCATGGAAGCTGCCCAGCCGAGCATCCAAAGTGAACCATAGGGAAATGCGTTGTGCAAAATCCACCTGGACACTAACAATACATCCCTGTGGTGTAGTTGATGTGTCATTGGGGGGGGTTGCATGGATAGTGGCAATCTGACTTGTCCATCAAAGTTAATGGCTGCCCACTCTCCACAAGCCCTCTGCCTTGGGGTAACCCTGGACTCTGATCTCTCCTTCAGACCACACCCAAGCCCTTTACACTTTCTGCTGACTCCAACTCAAATATTTCCTGGATCTGTACATTCTTCAGCATAGACTCTGCAAAAACACTAGTGCATGCCCTCATCTCCCATCTTAACTACTGCAACCTCCTGATCTGTGGCCTCCCTGCTACCACTCTTGCACCCCTCCAATCTATCTTAAACTCTGCTGCCCACTAATCCACATGTGCTCCAGCCTCCCCCCTCTGTCAATCCCTTCACTGGCTCCCCATTACCCAAAGAATCAAGTTCAAGACCCTAACCTTGGCATACAAAGCCATCCACAACCTGTCTCCTCCATACATCTGTGACCTAGTCTCCTGGTACATACCTACACGCAACCTCTGATCCTCACAAGATCTTTCTCTACTCCCCTCTTATCTCTTCTTCCCACAATCGCATACAAGATTTCTCCGGTGCATCCCACCCTACACTGGAACGCTCTACCCCAACATATCAGACTCTTGCCGACCATGGAAACCTTCAAAAGGAACCTGAAGACCCACCTCTTCCGACAAGCCTACAACCTGCAGTAACCACCGCTGCACGACCAGCTCTACCCTCACCTAATGTATCCTCACCCATCCCTTGTAGACTGAGCCCTCGCGGGCAGGGTCCTCTCTCCTCCTGTACCAGTCGCTGACTCTTTTTGTTCAAGATTATTGTTTTTGCTATGTATACCCCTTTTATGTATACCAAAACATGAGATATTGGTTGTAATTTTCCCAAAATCTTAAAACTCATAACCCACATCCTGGCTCCTCGTTGTTGGAGAGTCCCTAAACTAAAATGGCTACTCTGAAAAAAGGACAAATTCTGAAAGGGACTTCCAGGACTGGAATATGATGGTCTGCATTGAGTTAGATCCTATAACACGTTCTACACCAGGAGCGGGTTCCCCGTCTATCCATTAAACACTGTACAGAAAGTCTTGGGTTCAGTTCCCACAATGATGCTTTATACTTTAGTGTGCAAAATAAATGCAGCATCTAAGGCTTCATTCAGACCTCTGTATTTTCAGTGTACAAAAAAACTGATTATTCTGATCAGTTTGGTCCAAATGCCATCGTTTTTTCTTGTACAAAAAGGTTCTCCACCTTGCTGTCAGTCTGAATATTGGACTGCATTTGAATGTCATTTTTCAGATGGGTTCCAGGCAGAATCCGCTTGTAAAAGACACCGTGTACAAATAAATTTTTTGTTTTTGCTGCTGCTTGGGTATTATTGCAAGCTCCTTGATTTAGAAACACTAATCTCCCAATATTTTCCATAAACCATAGAGGGGGGAAAAAAAAAAATTTGGACATGTGCACAGGCCCCCTCATAGGTACAAGTGCTATCCATGAAAACCACAGATGGCACTCGTTTAACAAAATCGATCTTGTGAACAATTCCAGCAAAGTAGATGGGATTTATAGAAACCTCCTGACCACTGCTTTTTTTTTTTTTTTTTTTTTATATGCAGTTGTGGTGCAAGTTTGATATCTACAACATGTCGATTTCTGCTGTGTGTACGCTGAGTTTTATGTGCAGATTTTTCCCATAGACTTGTGTTGGCTGCAGGAATTCTTCTGTAAAAAAAACAACAAAAAAAAAAACATGTAATATGCACATGACAAAAAGATACCAGAAAGTATCAAAAACAAAGCGGCTTTATTTAACCCCTTTCTGACGTGGCTAGTAATAGTACGCACCACGTAGGCAAGGCCGGTTCAGTGGGGGCTCCGGCGCTGAGCCTGCACTGAACGGGGCACATGTCAGCTGATTTATACAGCTGACATGTGCCCGCAACAGCCGCAGGTGGAATCGCAATCCACCTGTGGCTGTTAAACGCCGCTGTCAATCTGACAGCAGCATTTAACAGCGCTGCGCTGGAAGCGTGTCACTCCGCCCATCGGTGACCCGTCATGTGATCGTGGGTCACTGATGGGTGGGCATGACAACCCTGGGGTTTTTTCACCACTTAAATAAAGAACCTGTTCATGTTTGGTATCTGCAAACTCATAATGACCTGGAAAATAATAATGGCAGAGCAGTTTTAGCATTCAGTGAACGTGGAAAGAAAAACTGCGAAATGGCATTTTTTTGGAATTTTCCCCTCACCCATGACAGCACACCTTGAGAGAGGGATCCGCCCCATCAAGGACAGGAAAACGTCAAATGAAAGGGCGGTACCTCTCCCTCGCTCCAGTTGGTTTCCTTTCCTTGATGGGAACCTGTCTGGAAAAAGACTTACCTGGGTCTGTTCCGGTGTGGAAGAGCGGGCACTGGCCTGTGCACCGGGTTCCAGTCTCCAGAAGCGCCGTCCGCAGCTCCCCTGAGGTCCTGGGTCCGAGCGGGCGCACGTGGTGAGGCAGGCTCCGGCCTCTCGTAGACTGCTGCGCCGCCCTCCCCATGCTGCTCCTGTCGGCCGCGCTCCGGAGCGGCAACTTCCGGGTATGACGCGGCTGACGTCATGGCGCGGTGCACGCTGGGAGAAAGCGTGCTGGGTGACGTCAGGGGCGGTGCCCGATCCAAGATGGTGGCACCCTGTGAAGCGTTTGGAGCCCCGGCCTGGGAAGGGGGAGGGCCCTTGAACCGGTGGAGGTTCTGGATGGCCCTATATTGGGGGGGGGGGGGGGTTATCCTGGGAGCATGGAACGCTTCTGAAACATAGCTGACCAGGATAGCCAAGAGCAGCAGCAAACCCCCACCCCACCCCCTCAGCAACGGACGGACGCCTTACAAGGAGAGCCGCTTGAGCAATTGCAGTGGCAGCCGCAGGAGTAAGGTGTCAAACATCTCTGGACCACCCAGAAAGGAATCATCGGTTCCGGTACCCGTTTGTGACTTCAGGGGTGAGTGATCTTCGTGAATGTCTCCTTTTAGTAATGGGAAGTCTCTTTTGTGCTTCCTTTTGTAGGAGCCTAGGAAGAGTAGCGCCAATCAAAAGCACAGGATTTGTGCCCTATGCCAAACTTCCCTTCCCATAGACTGGCAAAAGCCGCTTTGCCTGAACTGCGTTGCTAAAACTATAGAAAATTCTCTGGATTTTGCATCTAATTTGAAACCCATAGTCCACGCAGAGGTTCAGGGTTCCCTGAAAGGGTTTAGAGGGAAGAAAAAATCCCATAGATGTCTCCTCCAACTCTGATTCCTCCCAGTCCGAGGATCTATGGCTGAGTGATTCATCATCCTCTTACTCATCGGATAACGGTAGACCCTGCTTCCCTATTGAGTACAGACAGACTGGTTAGAGCAGTCAGATCAACCATGCGTCTGGGGAGGAGAAAGCATCCAAATCCCGGGAAGACGTTATTTTTGTGGGCCTTGGAGAAAGAGGCGCTCTTTCCCAGTAAACACTAAAATTCAGGGCCTCATTGACAGAGTGGAAGAAACCAGAGAGATCAGGGGCCTTACCCTCCTTCTCTAAAAGAAGGTACCCCTTTGAAGAGAAGGACTCGGAGCCTTAGGAGAAAATCCCCAAAGTTGACGGGACTGTAGCCAGGTCATCCAAAAAATCTTCCCTACCCTTGGAGGATTCAGGCATCCTAAAGGATGCCCTGGAGAAAAAGGCTGACTCCTTTCTGTGTCACACTTGAGAAGCTGCAGCAGGAGGCTTGAAGCCGGCGGTAGCTGGCACCTGTGTGGCGACATCTCTAATGGAGTGGCTCCAACAATTGGAAGATCAACTTAGAGATAAAAAGATCCCTAGGGATAGAATCCTTTCAAATCTACCTCTAATCCAGGCAGCATCGGCCTTCCTGGCTGACTCTTCAGCGGGCTCTGTGAGGCTTTCGGCTAGATCAGCAAGTCTATCTAATGCTGCCAGACGGGCCTTGTGGCTCAAGGGTTGTCCAGGCGACCTACAATCCAAATATAAATTATGTTCCCTCCCGTGTGGCAGCAGACTCCTGTTTGCCCAGAAGCTGGATAACCTTTTAGAAAAAGCGGGCGATAGGAACAAATGGTTCCCAGGATTTTCAGGGGACTCAAAGGTTTAGTTTTTGGAGGAAAATTAATCGGGGTCGCCCTCTGGGAGACAGAAGAAGATGGGAGTCCAAATCCAAGAGGGAGTCAGGCTATGTTTGGAGGACCATCCTCAAATACTAAAGTCTTCCCAATGACACCAGGCCGGAGGTAGGCTTTCCCACTTTCTTCCAGCTTGGAAAGCCATTACATCAAACCCCTGGATTCTGAATATTGAGTGGTGGCCTGAAAATACGGTTCAGCCAGATTCCTCGCCGGACCTTTATGATTACCCCCAAAAGGAAGGTCCAGGAAGAACAAATAGCCCTGGAGTCAGAAATATTAGGGCTAGTAGAGAAACGGGTCCTTCTCGAAGTTCCGATACCACAAAGGAGGAAGGGATTCTATTCCCCTCTGTTCATGATAAAAAAACAAACTGGTCCTTAAGGACCATCATCAATCTCAGGAGTCTAAACCAGTTGATAGAAAACCAGACCTTCAAGAGGGAGTCCGTGAACTCTGCAGTGAAGCTTTTGTGCCACAATTGTTTTATCGCAGTAATAGACTTGAAGGACGCATATTATCACGTCCCAATTCATCCAGACTACCAGAAGTATCTGAGAGTAGCCCTGTTCATTCAGAAAGAGCTGAGACATTTTCAGTTTACTGCCCTACCCTTCGGCCTCTCCATAGCCCCGAGAATATTCACTAAATTAATAGCGGAAGTAACAGCCTTTTTACGAATCAAGAGCATAGTGATCGTTCCCTATTTAGATGACTTTTTGGTAATGGGGAAATCAGAAGTCTAATGCTCCAGTCATATTCTAGAAGTCACGGTGGTGTTACAACAGCTAGGGTGGTTGGTAAATTTCCAAAAGTCAAAACTAACCCCCTCAAGGACTCAGATCTTCCTAGGTCTAATCCTGGATTCTCGTCTCCAAGCCTGCTTCCTCCCAGAAGACAAGGTCCACAAAATTATCAATTTAGTCTTGAAAGCCATCTAGTATCCAGTGATATCTCTGAGAGGCAATGTCCCTCCTGGGCTCTATGATGGCCTGTCTCCCAGCAGTCAAAAGGGCTCAGGGGCATATGAGACTTCTTCAGTGGGAGGTCCTGTCAGTGCAGAGGTCGTTCAATGGGCGTTTAGAAAGCAAGTTTTCTCTCTCCCCAGAAGCTGTAGATTCCCTTTCATGGTGGACAGACAGGGGAAATCTGACCTCAGGCGTGCAGTGGTCCAGACCAGTAGATCGGGTGATTACGACCGATGCGAGCAGCTCCGGATGGGGGGTCATCTAGCAGAGCTCTCGGTACAGAGTCACTGGACATACCACAAGATGGGGGCATCCTCAAGCTTAAAAGAACTTTGGGCAGTGGAGAAATCCCTGATAGGCTTCTTTCCTCCCATTCAGGGTCACTACGTCCAGGTCAGATCCGACACCCGGACATCAGTAGCCTATGTAAATCACCAGGGGGGGACAAGGTCATGCTCTCTGATGGCTGTGGCAGACAGAATCCTTCATCTGGCAGAGCTACACCTCCCATCCCTCAGTGCCCTTCACATAAGGGGGGTGGAAAACGTAAGGGCAGATTTTCTCAGCCGCCACACCCTAAGACGGGGAATGGAGCTTAAGCCCAGGGGTCTTCCAACAGATTGTCCAGTTATGGGGACAGCCAGACATAGATCTGTTCGCCACAAGAGCAAACAGGAAAGTAAACAGATTCTGTTCCTTAAACCCAGCAGAAAATCCCCATGCTGTAGATGCCCTCCAGATTCCTTGGAAGTTCAGGAAGGCCTATGCCTTTCCCCGTTAGTTTTGGTTCCAGCAGTGGTGAGAAAGATTCAGGAGGATGGCGCAAGGATAATTCTTATAGCCCCTTTTTGGCCCAAGGGGCCTTGGTTCTCCCTGCTTCGACTAATGTCTATTTCGGATCCCTGGGTTCTACCAGAGAGGCCGGACCTTCTCATTCAGGGACCAGTATTCCACGCCCAAGCCAGAGGATTCCATCTTGCGGCGTGGAATTTGAGAGGTCACTGCTAAGTAATAAGGGGTTTTCACCAGGGTTAGTCTCTACCTTGCTGGGTAGTAGGAAACCAATAACGACTAAAATTTATAACAGAGTCTGGAGGAAATTTCTAGAATTTATTGATGCCCTGTTATCAGACAAGCCTCCAATCAAGGGAATCCTGGAGTTTCTGCAAAACTAGGTCTAGCCATGGGGACTCTTAAAGGTCAGGTGTCGGCCTTGGGGGCACTCTATAATTGTAACTTGGCTGGGAACAGGTGGGTCTCTAGAGTTATCAAGTCCTGTGCCAGAGCCAGACCGGTTCGGTCCCTTAAGGCCCCGTCACACTAAGCACTGTAGCAGCGATCCCGACAACGATACGACCTGTCAGGGATCGTTGCTGCATCGCTAATACATCGCTGGTGAGCTGTCAAACAGGCAGGCTCACCAGCGATATCGTGGAAAGAATCGTTCCACGATGTCCTGCTCCCGTTACCAGCCTGCTGCTTAAGCAGGAGCAGGCTGGTAACTATGGTAAACATCGGGTTACTAAGTGCGCGTGTGCCCCTAGTAACCCGCTGTTTACCATGGATACCACTCTGCTACGGTGCGCGGGAGGTTACCATTCACCTTAGCAGAGTCGTATCCATGATAAACATCGGGTTACTAGGGGCATACGCGCACTTAGTAACCCGATGTTTGTTTATCATGGATACGACTCTGCTAAGGTGAACGGTAGCCTCCGCGCACCGTAGCCGAGTGGTATCCATGGTAAACAGCGGGTTACTAAGTGAGCGCGTACCCCTAGTAACCCGATGTTTACCATGGATACCAGCCTGATCGTTGGTCCCGCTGGTCACACACAGCGATGTGTGCTGGCCAGCGGGAGGCCAACGACCAAAAAATGGTCCAGGACACTTTGCGGCGATCAGCGACCTCACAGCAGGGGCCTGATCGTTGCAAAGTGTCACACATAGCGACATCGCTGGTGAGTCACCAAAACCGTGACTCAGCAGCGATCTCGCTAGCGAGATCGCTATGTGAGACGGGGGCTTTAGAGTTCCTTCCTGGGACCTGAATTTGGTCTTGAACGCACTTATCAGTGACCCATTCGAGCCCCTACAGGATGTCTCTCCAAAGATCCTCACCCTTAAGACCATCCTCTTAGTGGCCTTAACGTCTGCTCGTAGGGTGGGTGACCTGCAGCCCCTTTCGGTTGATCCTCCCTACACACATTTATTTTGATAGGGTCACCTTGCGACCAGATCCAGCATACCTTCCCAAGGTGGTATCTAGATTTCACTGTAACCAGGAGATTGTACTACCCTCATTTTGCAGCAATCCAAAAAACCCAGGGGAAGTTAGGTTCCATAACCTTGATGTTAGAAGATCCCTACTACAGTACATTAACATGACTAGTGTATGGAGGAAGGACCGTTCCTTGCCTTTCAGGGGAATAGAAAAGGTCACAGGGTGTCCAAGGGTACAATTTCTAGGTGGCTTAGGGAGGCCATTTGTTTAGTATATACATCCACAGGAGTTCCGGCCCCGGACAATGTCAAGGCTCATTCTACTAGAGCTGTCGCAACCTCCTGAGCGGAGAGGGCAGACGTCTCAATCGATCAGATATGTAGAGCAGCTACTTGGTCTACACCATCTACCTTCTATAAACACTATCAGTTGGATCTGTCCTCACCTTTGGGAGAAGGGTACTTCAGGCGGTGGTCCCTCCCTAGGGTGCTCATAATTCTCTAAAATTCTCAAGGTGTGCTGTCATGGGGGGAGGGGAAAACACCAAGGTTACTTACCGGTAGCCGGTTTTTCCTGAACCCATGATAGCACCTGTAGTCCCCCCCCCATATTTTTCTGTTTCTCACACCCTGGTGTGCACTGTTTTGGGTGTTATATATATTGTAGGTGTTGGTTATATGTCTAACCTTTTTGGGAGGTCCTCTCAATGCTCTGTAAACAACTGAATCGAGGGAAAGGTACTGCCCTTTTTTCAGACGGCTTCCTGTCCTTGATAGGGCGTATCCATCTCTCAAGGTGTGCTGTCATGGGTTCAGGAAAAACCGGCTACCGGTCAGTAACCTTGTTTTTTTTTTTCCTGTTTTCCAGTACACGATATGGTAAAACTAGTAGTGGCGTTTAAAAGTACAACTCCTCCTGCAAAAAATAAGCCCTCACACGGCCATATTGACCAAAAAATAAAAAGGCTATGGCTCTGGGAAGAAGGGGAGCAAAAAACGAAAACTCAAAAAATGGAAAATGCTCCGGTTATGAAGGGGTTAAAACATGACATACTAACGAGACAAAACCTGCAGTGATAAAAAAAAATATAGGTGCAGAAAATCTGCAACAGCACAATCTCACTGAATTTTTGAATTTTCCTTTTTTTTTTTGCTGCAAAATAGCCAGTGCTGGCCAGAAAGCCGCTCCATAAAACATGCACATGTTCATATTTTTCATGCATTTTGTTTTCCCCATTCATTTGAATGGATGAAAAGTGCTGAAAGAATTGACGAGAAAAAACGTTTTGAAGGTTCAAATCTGGAAAGAAAAAAAAATACAAAACGTGCGTAAGATTTCAGAAATGTCATTGACTTTGCTTTTCATACAGCAAAAAACGCAACATGTGAACAAACCCTTACACTTGTAGTCCTGCCTGTTCACACTACACAAGAGAATGTGTGCAAAAAAAGGGCACAATGAGGATCTGGTGGGCATGAGCCATACCCAAATTCCATCCACTTTCCTGCTATTGTAAGATGCTGCTCGCTCTATGCAGCAAAAGGGTCGCAGCTTTAGAAACTCCTGGTGTGAACTGCGCCTTATACAAAAGTATTGAAAGTGAATGGAGATCGGTTGCGCGCTCACACACAGCCGACACACTAACCTGCTACACTCCAGTACGTGACCTGAGCGCGCTCACCGCTAGAGGCCTAACCGTCCTTATCGTGTTGGTCTCTTTGCGGCAGCCATTTTTCCGTATCCATTCTGGTTACTTTATAGACAAAACTCTCCAAGAAAATGGCCGCTCTGAGCAAGATTTTACAGAGAATCTAGCAACTTCTACACCGAAGGAAAAGAGAGTAGGAGTGATGTCACCGTCAGCTGCCGAAGGTTCCAGAATGCTCTGCTTCTAGGCGGCCGTTCATTCACCGTACAGATCGCCTTTTCCCACCATGGATTCCGCTCTGCTCGAGGTAAGAGGCTGCTGTGCTGCCGTGTCCCCTGCAGCAGGAGGCCGGGGGTGGAGGGTGGAAGCAGCATTGGACACGTGGTATCTGCAGCCATCAAAGTGAATCCATAATGGATGATGGCTGTGTAATGTTTAACCCATTAGTAGCCACCAATATTAAGTGTCTCTCCCCACCCTCACCCTTCCAGAGCGGCTGTGAGCTCTGGCCCACACAGCCCGGATCGGAGTCACTTACCAGAAATCTCTGATCCTGGCCTTTTTATCTCTAGACCAGGTCAACATTGCTGCAGAAAAATAAGATGAGTTTTGTTTTTTTTTTAGTTTTGTTTTTTTTGTCATTTTTAGTATTCTTTTTATCTTTTTGAGGCTGTGTGCCCACGTAGCGTTTTTCAAGCGTATATGCTGCGGAATTTCCGCAGCGTAAACGCTTGAAAAACGCATGTATATCCGCACCCCATGGTCCCCAATGGCATTCCGCAATGTCAATGCCCATGCTGCGGATTTTTCCCCAGCGTATATGCTGCGGTCAAAAATCCGCAGCATGTTCATTAATTTTGCGGAAGCGCTGCGGAATCAATGTGCGAATGGTACCCAAGTCTGGAGGAGAGGAGACTCTCATCCAGACCTGGGTACCAAAGAACCTGTAAAAAAAAGAATAAAATAAAGTTTATACTTATCCCTCCGTCGCGCTGTTGTCTGAAGGACCTGCCACGTCATTGAGTCATGTGACCCATCACATGACTCAATGACGTCACTGCAGGTCCTGCACACAACAACGTGAGCCGCTCAAGACTCCGGACGGGGCAGAGAATGCATCAGAAGGTGAGTATAAAGTTTATTTTTTTATTTTTTACCATTCTGGACAAGTTGTCAAGCACTTTTCCAAGTGATGCTTGGAGAAGTGCTTGATAACCCGCATGCGGAAATGCATGCAAAGACGCCTCACAAACGCTTCTACCTGCCGGGAAAACCGCATGTAATATCCGCATGCGATTTTCCCGCCAGGGAGAAGCGTAAAAAATATGCTTCAGGTCCGCAACGTGGGCACATAGCCTTAGTGTTTTGTCTTTTTTTTTTTTTTTTTTTTTTTACTTCCGTCCTTTAGGCCAGGGTTCCCCAACTCCAGTCCTCAAGGCCCACCAACAGGTCATGTTTTCAGGATTTCCTTAGTATTGCACAGGTGATGGAATTATTGCCTGTGCAGGTGATGCAATTATCACCTGTGTAATACTAAGGAAATCCTGAAAACATGACCTGTTGGTGGGCCTTGAGGACTGGAGTTGGGGAACCCTGCTTTAGGCTATGCGCCCATGATGCAGAAATGCTCTGGATTTTTTTCCTGAGCGTTTCTGCATCTCCTTGGCAGAAAAAAACGCATGCGGATTGTTCATGTGTTTTTCCTGCCAGGGACATGCTGATGTGA
Organism: Phyllobates terribilis; assembly: GCF_046119375.1. Classification (NCBI taxonomy): domain Eukaryota; kingdom Metazoa; phylum Chordata; class Amphibia; order Anura; family Dendrobatidae; genus Phyllobates; species Phyllobates terribilis. Next base: position 143,262,010 of record NW_027362768.1, on the reverse strand, counting down.
TGAGTTCTTCACATGCATTTCCGCATGCGGGTTGTCGCTTTGCAAGCGATTTTAGCATCACTTGGAAAGTGCTTGTCAACTTGGTCACACTATATAAATCCATGCAACCGGCTTGGATGGTTAAAAATAAAAAATAATATCTATACTTAACTCCTGATGGTCCCCGCAGTCTTGCTTCGCTCCGTTCTCCCTTGCCGGCAGCGGTAGACTGAAGGACCTGCCGACGTCAGCATCGCGTGACCCATCACATGACTATGACGTCAGCACAGGTCCTTCAGTCCATCGCGAACTGTCTGCAAGCAAGGAGGACAAGCGCAGCGCGGGCCGCCTGAAGGTAAATATATATTTATTTTTTATTTCATTCTTTTTTTTTTTTACAGTTTTCTATGGGACCCGGGTCCGGAGGAGAGTCTCCTGTTCTCTAGACCCGGGTACCATCCGCACATTAGAACGCATGGAATGCGCATCTACATATACAGTGATGCGTAATCCATGCGATCTAATGCAAGTCAATGGCGGCGAAAACGCAGCGCTTCTGCAAAGTAATTGGTAGTGCTGCTTTTTTTTCCGTAATGATAATCCGCAGCGGAAATTTCCGCAGCATGTGCACAGCACATGCGGATTATCATTGGGGACCATGGCAGGCCTTCTACCATGTGTTTTTTAAGCATTTCTGCAGCGTTTTTGCCGCTGCGGAAACGCTTAAAAAACGCATCATGGGCACACAGCCATAATGTCTTTTCTTGTCAGATTTTTCCACTTGCAAAGAAAAAAAACAAACAAGTTTTTCGGGCTGGAATCCATGTCTGGAAAAACTTTTGATTTGTTTTTTGATGTTTTTTTTTTTTTTCTGCAGCTTTTTTGACATGACCTTGTTGAGCTTGGAATGGCTTCCCTTAGAGAAGTGTGATTCCAGCCTCGCGGAGTATTGTGAAGCTGATCTGCTCCAAAATCCACCTCAAATATCAGTTTAAAAACAAAATGATTGTAAAATCCACTTTGCTGCTAAAGTTCTGGGATAAAAAAAAAGTTTTATTTCTCTGAGGCAGATTGATCATTTTAATAACCAGCTCTGGGTAGAAAACAAAATGTAAACAAAAAATTAGTAACTACCTGCAGCAGATTCCATGCACCTTCTGTGCAGAATCCCCTTCAAGAATAGACCTGTCTTTTTTAATGACGCAGATCTTCATTAAAAAGCAAATAAGATAGAATTTAAGTTAATTTTGGAGTGGAAAATGCACTGAAATTTGTGTGAATAGAGGTAGTGCTGATATTATGGAAGTGATCGAAGGATCACACAAGCCAAAAATATATATGTTAGAAAATAAAATGGATTTTATTCGGAACAGTGAACTCGCACCTAAAGACTAAAGAAAATGGCAGCCAAGCCCCCAAAAGATAAGTAAAAACGGATCAAAAAGACTCCTGATTTTACCATATGGCTGGGGGTCTGATCTCCAGGATCACATATCTGATGAACAGGACATGAATGTGTTCAGTGGGA